>NC_059441.1:5981906-6013642 GCF_021028975.2 Sphaerodactylus townsendi
CCGCCGCCACCGCCGCCGCCGCCGCCAACAGGAGCTGCAGCGCCGCCGCCCACAGAGCGCCGGTCCTCCCGGCAGCCCCCGACGAGCCCATCTCGCTCGCGGCCTCGACGGAGGCTCCGGCGCTCGGCCGGGGCGGGCTGCTTCTCGCCGCCTCCGCTCCACACGGCCCCGCTCTCCGCGGGGAGGGCCGGCACGGGGCGGGGCGGGCTGGGGGGCGGGCCACTGCCGCCGGCGCTCCCACCCTCGCCACGCCCACTCTGCCCGGCCCCGGAACCCCCCGGCCGACCCCCGCGCCTTCGCTCGCCGCCAGCTCTACCTCCGCCTCGCCCCTCGCCCGCCTTTCGGGCCAAGGCGGCAGGCAGCCCCACCCCCCACCGGGCGCTTCTTCCACGGACGGACCGGGCAGGGGCAGCTGCTGCCTTGCTTGCGACGGCGGGCAGGCCGGCCGGCCTCTTCCCACCGCAGAGGGGCGCTGGGCAACCACCCCGGTCGGGGAGAGCCGCCCCCGCCCCGCCCCGCCCCGCCCGCTCCTGGTTGTCGGCCTGCCTGCCTGCCTGCCTGCCTGCCCTCCCGTCGGCGGCACCCGGGGGCTCTGGGGGACTGCGGGTAGAGGGGGGGGGGCGCTTCTCCCTGCCTGCCCCCTCCTGGAACCGTGGGGCGGGAGGGAGACCCAGAGCCACACACAGCCCGGTGCCAACAAGGCGACCTCTCAGCGCCAGCCAGGCTTGCTCAAGGCTTCGTCGTGGTGCTGCAGCCACCGGTAGGGCAGCTCCCCCCGGAGCCCTCCTGGGCACGCGGAACTGGCACAGCCGGCCCCGCCCCTCTCTCCTCAGCCCAGCAAAGGCAGCGGGGGGGGGAGGGAGGGGTGCGATCTTTCCTGCCCCAGAGGGCAAAACCTGCCCAAACAGCTGCCCGGCAGAGTCAGACAGGAAGGCAGCCTCTTCTACCCCCCCCCCCTGTTGGGCTGAGAGTTCTGGACCAAGATGTGGGAGACCCTGGTTCGACTCCCCCCTCACTCCATCACGCAGGCTGGCTGGCTGGCTGGCTGGCCCTGGGCCAGGAACACTATCTTCGCCTGCAGGGTTGTTGTGAGCATAACCTGCTTTGGGGACCTGTTAACTGACCAAACAGGCGCTATCCGGAACAGCGGGGAAGCTGCTGGGAGGCTTCCAGTCAGGTTGTCTGGGGGATGAGTGACGCCCTTCCCAGCTGCAGCCCCCACCTGACCCCGCAGCTTCTCCACGTGTGCTCCTGGGACTGATCGGTGAGGGATCCATCTGTTCAGCACAGCCTAGGAGGGGGAACCACTGGCCTCACTTTCTTCATTGATACCCCTCCTTCCTCCCCCCCACAAATGGGGGCCCAAAGCAGCTGACCCCCTCCTCTCTCCATTTTATCTTCCTCAGACCAACCCTGTGAGGTTGGTTGGCCTGAAAGGCAGCTCCGCCTGGCCCACAGTCGCCCAGGGAGCTTCCACGGAAAAGTGAGGATTCAGATGGGGACCCTCAATTATGTCTAGCCCCCCCCCCCCCCTCCAATCTCCTCTTCTCCAGACTAAACATTCCCAAGGTGCTCAGCCTCGCCTCGCAGGTCTGGTCTCCTGGCCCCTGATCGTCCTCGTCGTTCTCTTCTCCACCTGCTCTGTTCTGTTACGCTTTTTGAAGTGAGGCCTCCAGAACTCTACACAATACTCCAATGTCTGACCAATGCAGTGTACAGTGGAACTATAACATCTTGCGATTAGGATGATGCCTCTGTTGACAAAGATCGCATTAGCTCTTTTTGTCGCTGCATCACACTGGTTGCCCATATTTAACTTACTGTCCCAAAATCTGAACCAACTGCCAGTACTGAGCATCAGCATATGATGGATGAGCTGTGGAGTCGGCTGATCCACAATGTGTACCATGTCAACTAACTCAATCAATGCACTGCCATGGAGAGTGTTGTGTGGCATGATGGTTGCTTGGAGGATGGTGGTGCCGTGGTGTCCTCCAGCTGGCCTTCCAGCAACATCCATCAGTGCAGAGAAACCCCTCCCCATACAGGAAGGAAGTCCAAGGCACCGGGGGTGGGGGTGGGGGAGGAATTGTTAGGTCTGGTCACTTTTCTGACTTTGGGAGGGGAAGACTTTGTCTCTTCCGTTTAGATCAGGACTGAATCTCCAAATGTTAGGATACCAGCAGCTCCCTCAACACCCATGGGGAAGGCAGTCTGGGGAAATACGAAACCGTGGCCTCTGCCATAGCCCCCAAAGGGAGTGAGCCTCCTTCACCCAAAGTAGTGACCGCCTGTGAGTTTTCTGGTTTGCTCTGGCTTGCTTCAGGGAGCAGATGGAGGGCCTTCTCCCAGCCACAGAATCTCTTCAACACACGTGAAAAGTAACGGGCTGTGCAGGCAGGGCACGCCCAAGCAAATAAAGCACGGTCACTGATTAACTATGCAGGGAATAATAAAATTCACCATGTACAAGAAGCCTACAGACAAATCCAAAGAAGTTGTGGAGCACATATCAGCCGCAGACAACAATTTTCCTCAGGAGAGTTTTCTAAGGCTGACACAGCTGTGGTGGGCCCACAGGCCAAAACTGTGTCTTTGTAGGGAAATATTGCACCTAAACTCTGGCTCTAGACATTTGCAAAGCACGGCATGAAGCAGACACCCGTCCTGTCCCTGCTCAGACCCCTACAGGAAAGTAAACACTGACTGAGCCAGAGAGGAGGGAGTGAAAAGCCCAGTTCGGGCAGAGTTCATCCACTGAGACACACTGGGTGCGGGAGGAACCCTCTGAGAAATGGGTGACAATTCACCCAGAGCAACTGGAATTTCCTCTTCTGTGCCTGGTGCCAGGGCAATCTTAGTGCTTGACCCAATTTCTTTGAGGTCAAGCAATCTCTGAAAGAAAATTCCAGTCACAAAAGAAAAGAGGTTTCCAAGCTTCCCATCTGCGGCACCCTCCCAAAATAATTACCTTGTCATGTGCGCCCAATTTCTGCTGTCTTCACAGTAAATAACGATGAACTCAGTGCTTATCTAGGCCTCTCTAGCCCAAGGATAACACAATGAACCATTACACCACACAGATTACCATCAGGGCCCGCCCTAACAAGTCCTCTTCAGAGGATCACGGAGACTCACCCTGTGGAGCCCAAGATCCCAGGAGGCCCCCCACAGTTCCTGCTGGGCCCTCAAACACACAAGACTCTGTCGAGATCACAGCCCATGAACGGGAACCAGACACAGAGGCCACAGAAGAACCCTTCAATGAAACCTGCCCGTTGCCAGGGAGTCCGTGGGCACCCCCAGAGACTCTGGAGCCCAGGAGACAGGAAGCCCAAGTCGGGCTACAGATCCGGTTGCAAAGTGCCCAGTTGGCTGCCTGGGACCTCTCCTCTGCCTCCAGGGGTTCCGCACTACAGAAGGGAGCTAAGGTCAACTCAGTTCCCTTCAGTGGGGGGCGATTCCAGGCTGTCCGCACAGCAACTTACTTGGCCCCCTGGAACCGAGCTAAGTGGGCGGGATCATCTTGGTGCCTGTTTCGCTCTTCGATCATGATTGGAGCTTGTGTTATCATGGGAAACGGGAGCGTTCTTTTTTTTTTTTTTACAGTTTACAGTTACATGCTCGCCACGACTCTCCCATTCTGCGCATGCCACAAAAGCGGCTCCTGATTGGTTGAACGGATGAGGTGTCGTTTCGATGCGTCCGCGCTCTCGAAGCTTGAAGGCGGTATCGACCTTGTTCCAGCAGAAAGGTGCAGTTCATAACTGCGACAGGGATGTCACAGTTCTGAGGGGGTGGAACTGAGGCAAAACAATGTTGAGCTCAGTTGCAGTGTGGATACACTGAGGTGAATCTAGATAGAAACCAGTACAACTCTGTCAGTGCGGAAAGCCTCCAAGATTCACCCTGGTGGTCTCGCCTTCTTAGATGCTCACGGGGTCTATAGCTCCAGTACACCTTGCTGTACCTAGCCTAAGCTGGAAGGGCCGGGAACTGATTGGAGAACAGTCAGGACAACCCCCTCCATTTACAGGGTCATAACCTGAAGAAAAATACAAACAGTAGTCTAGTGGCTTCTTCAATTTATTCCAGCATAACATCCCATGAGAATTAACTGCATCCGATCGAATCAGTGGGTTGGAAGGGCCATATGGACTATCACGTCCAACCCCCTGCCCAATGCAGGATCAGCCCCCTAGGCAATTGGGCATGCTGGCAGGGGCTGATGGGAATTGTAGTCCATGAACATCTAGAGAGCCACAGGTTGCAGACCCCTGGCCTAGAGCATCCCTGATAAATGTTTGTCCAGCCCTGTGGGGGGGCGGGGGGGCTCACCACCGCTCGAGGCAGCTGGTTCCACTGGTGAACAACTCTTTGCTGCAAACATTTTTCCTGACGTCTACTTGTACTTTTCTGTCCATAATTTATACCAATTGGTGCAACAGGTGTGCGTGGGAAGAGGGGGTGTTACAGAGAGGAGCTGGATCAAAACAAGACCCAGAGCACAGAAGAATCAGTTCCCTTGGGATGGGTGTGGCACTGCCACCTGGGCCTCTGAGCTCAGCCCACACGTGGCTTGTGACACTTGTTGGTGCACACGGGCCACTCCCTGCCAGCCATTCCTCCATCTGCTCCAAAGGGTTTGCTTTTGATGAGCCTCCCCCCCCCCCCACACCTCCACACTACGGTGCTATTATGCCAGCGAGGAGTAAAGTCTGACCGATCAGTTGTCTGACTGATCTGGGGGTGGCCGGCATCCTCCACACGTCTTTTTCTTCAGGAGGAGCAATGTCCAGCATTGACCGCGTGTGCCTTGTGTTGGGTACCAGGGAGAGATCAGGTTCACCACTAAGAACATAAGAACAAGCCAGCTGGATCAGACCAGAGTCCATCTAGTCCAGCTCTCTGCTACTTGCAGTGGCCCACCAGGTGCCTTTGGGAGCTCACCTGCAGGAGGTGAAAGCAAGGGCCTTTTGCGGCTGTTGCTCCCAAGCACCTGGACTGCTTGACTGCTTGACTCTCCACCTGGCTTCTGGTGGAAACTGTCTCAAAGCCAAGTGTTGAGGACTCTCGGGAGGGCTGCCCAGTCTCTCTCTTGTCTAGGTGTTCTCTGGACTTCATTGTCCCCATGGCAACTGTGGGGCTAAAGAATATCATAGGGGCTGAAGAATATCATAGGTTGGATCTTCGCTGGGGTACCCAGTCTGGTGCCTCATGATCTGACAGGGGGCTGGAAATAAAGCCGCTGCCTCCTAAAGCAGTGATCCTCAACACAAGGCCTGCTGCCCTCTCCCCAAAGGGAAGAGCCAGGCCTGGCTTTCCTCTACCACATGGAGGCTGGGGGGGCTTCAGGAGAATAATGGTTTGGATTTATAACCCCCCCTTTCTCTCCTGTAGGGATACTCAAAGCCCTTCCTCTCCCCACAACAGACCCCCTGAGAAGCAGGTGGGTCTGAGAGAGCTCTGGGAGAACTGGGACTAGCCCAAGATCACTCCGCAGGAATGTAGGAGTGGGGGAACCAATCTGACTCACCAGATAAGAGTTCTCCATTCATGTGGACAACTGGGAATCCAACTTGGTTCTGAAGATTAGAGTCCCCCTGCTCTCGCCCGCTCCGCCACACTGGCTCTCCCAGAGAGGTATCTCTTTTGTGCTTGCAGGGATTCCCTATTCAGAAACGGCTACTTCCTTTCAATATCCCCCAAATAGACCACAGCGAATATTTAGATCTTGGCAGCCATTTTTTGACAGGGCCCACTTCATGCCAATTTTCTTTTCTTTTTTTTTGATAATATTTTTATTGCAATTTCACAATAGGCATTAAGGAATATTGCATACATTTATAGGTGAGAGCATTTGTCCGTACATGAAATAAAAGAGTTTCCCATATAGAGTTTTACAAAAAATCAAAGCTTTACTACTCACATTTAGTATTTGTCCTTAATCCCTTAAACAAACTCTTCCCTCCTCCCCCTCCCACTGAATACCCCTCTGACTTCCCCTCTATAGGTTTGTGACTAGTATTATTAAAATTTACAGAATTTTATATACAGTAATTTCTTCTTAAGCGGTATAGAGAGAGCAAAAGAAAATTTAAACTTAAACACTTAGCAAATTTGGTGAAACTTTATTAACTCTAGCTAAGTAATTGATCCATGGCTGCCATACTTTATAATATTCCTCAGTTGGCCGGTCTTTTAAATTAAAAGAAATTCTGTCCATCATATACAGTTCCTGAACCTTACTTCGCCATTCCTCCACACTCGGTATCTTCTTGGTCTTCCAGGATCGCGCTAGCACTATCTTTGCTGCGGAGAACATATGGAACAATAGGTGCTTACTGTCAAAAGATATGTTTTCATTCATCATTGCTGGCCCCAAAAGATAAGTAATACTTAATTTTTTAAATTTCATTTTTGTTATTTCTATAATCTGCTCATGCCAATTTTCTTAAAGTGCCCAGAAGTTTGGAGGCGTATGTAGGAAAAGCACAATTGGTGAGGTCCTGCCTTCCCACTGACAAGGCAGGGACCCTATCCCACAGGTCCAGCAGAGGAGTTTTCAGGGCATCCAAAGAGGTTCCAGAACGCCCAGGTGGGTCTGGAGACCCTGGATGGCAACTCTGCAGAAGCCCAGGCCGAAGACCGGAGTGACGGGTCATCAGACGCTGCTCCCCGGCACCCTTACTCCTCCTCAAGTGGGAGCAGCAGTGGCGCAGTGGTTAAGAGAAGAAGAAGAAGAAGAGTTTGGATTTATATCCCCTCTTTCTCTGCTGCAGGAGACTCAAAGGGGCTGACAATCTCCTTGCCCTTCCCCCCTCACAACAAACACCCTGTGAGGTGGGTGGGGCCGAGAGAGCTCCGAGAAGCTGTGACTAGCCCAAGGTCACCCAGCTGGCATGTGTGGGAGTGCACAGGCTAATCTGAATTCCCCAGAGAAGCCTCCACAGCTCAGGCGGCAGAGCTGGGAATCAAACCCGGTTCCTCCAGATTAGAGACACGAGCTCTTAACTTCCTACGCCACTGCAGGGGCACTCTTATCTGGAGAACCGGGTTTGATTCCCTGCTCTGCCACTGTTAGGGCCCAGCCTGGTCTGAATGGGAACCCCTGGGAGGAAGACTCAGATAGTGTTGGTTCCAGACTCTCAGGCACGACCTGTAGCTGCAGAGACTGAGCGGCAGATAGAAGTTCCTGTAGAACCAGGTCCTCCGGCTCAAGCACAGCATTCAGGCTGGGATCTGCAGCCGGGCCCAAGCTCTGAGATTCCCCAGCAACAGCTTCGCTCTGAGAGTCTTCTTCGGCCCCTGATGGAGAGCCAGAGGGGACAGC
Source organism: Sphaerodactylus townsendi (assembly GCF_021028975.2). Classification (NCBI taxonomy): domain Eukaryota; kingdom Metazoa; phylum Chordata; class Lepidosauria; order Squamata; family Sphaerodactylidae; genus Sphaerodactylus; species Sphaerodactylus townsendi. Next base: position 5,989,240 of record NC_059441.1, read on the forward strand.
TCTTGACTCCAGAGCCCCAGGAGCAGCGCAGGAGGACATGACATTTTACAGCAGAGGAGATGCAGCAGCAGGTTGGCAGCGATGGAGCAAGCTAGAGTAGATGCAGAGTCTTTTCAGGAGCCAGACTAGAGTAACCCAGCTGCAAGAGAGGCTGCAGCAGAGCTAGCTGGTGGCAGCAACGTTGTGGTTTAGCTTGCAGGTACTGTGTCTGTTTCTTGTCTGGGTTCCTTGCTCTGTGCACAGAAAACATCTGGACCTGCTAAGACCTGTGTGTGGACTATCCTTGGTTCCTGAGGGCCTGGCTACAGCTGTCACTTGAGCTTTGGAGGCTTATCTGGTGAACCAGATAAGCTTGTGCACTCCAACACAGTTGGGTGACCTTGAGCTAGTCACAGCTCTTTGGAGCTCTCTCAGCCCCACCCTGGGGGTGGGGGGAAAGAGAAAGGAGATTGTAAGCCCCTTTGAGTTTCCTTGCAGGAGAGAAGGGGGGTATAAATCCAAACCACTACTGCTGCCGCCGCCTCCTCCTCTTCCTCCTCCTCCTCTTCCTCCTCTTCCTCCTCCTCCTCCTCTTCTTCTTCTTCTTCTTATACTACTACTACTACTACTACTACTACTACTACTACGCCCTAGATCCTGGCTTTAAGCAGGAACTGAAGCAGCTGAAGATAGTTGGGTGACATCTAGAGCTCTGTAGGTGGAAGAACCAGAGCTGCATATAGCATATTCCAAACGAGGCTGCATTACAGATCCATTCAGTAACATTACTTGTTTGAAATATTTTTTTTTATTTTTCCACAAAACATTACAAGAGTGAAAAAAATAAATTTGGAAAAGAAAAAAGGGTTATGTGGATCCGCAATAATCCTCCAGTTAAAAATCATGCTGTAGATTCAGTAAAAAAAAAAAAAAAAGGGGAGAGGTTGCCAACAAAAGCCCCCCAAAAAACAAAATAACCTAGAAACCCAGCCTGAAAGCAAAGGCTGACCATCCTGGCCAGGCCCCCCAAAGAGCAAGGTGGAGGGATCGGCCTGGGCTCCAGAGAGAGGAGAGGAAGGAGAGGACTGCTTCGCAGGTGCCCGTGGCCCGCCCGGCAGGTCAGGCTGAGTGAGCTTCTCAGAAGCCTGGCCTCAGATGTGGCCTAGTGTGTGCGTGTGTTTGGGGGGGGGGAGGCCCTTCTGGCGCTCCTCTCGCAAGAGGGAAGCCAGCAGCCGCTCAGCAGAGGCCCCTCCGAGGAGCCACCGACAGGCAGCCATCCAGCAGTTACCGTGGCAACCCATTATAAGTGGGGGCGGGACTTTTGCCATAGCAATGGGAGCAGGAGAGAAAGGTCCTGGCTTGTGGCTGCTGAAAGCCTGGGTGGGGGACAAGATGCCGAGCCAGGGAGCACGGAAGCCACTTTTGGAGAGAAGATTTCTATTGGGGGAGGGGGGGCGCACAGGAACAGAGGACGGGAGGAAGTGGCAGGAGCAGACCCCCACCACCATGCCAGCGGACTGGGAGGCCCAGGAGGGAAGCTGGCCTCCTCCCAAGCAAACTGCCCCAGTTCCACCAGCAGGGAGTGGGCCCAGGACAAAAGCCCCCTGGGACCCACGTGTGTCCTCCCTGAGCAGACTCTTGGGCAGCCCCCTCACCAGCCCCACACGGACTGGAGTCCCCGCACCGGCCAGAGGGCTGAGCGTGTGCAGGGCTGCCAGGGTGGGGGTGCCAACTGGCCTGGAGAAAACTGGACCTTGCAAAACAGAGCAGAAGCAGAGCTGTGGCTGTCCTGAAGCCGCACAGCTGATGGCTGATTTTAGGAGGTCCACAGTGTGTGGAGTTGGGGGGCTCCTTTGCTTGTGCTGCTTGGTTGGGGGGGGAGGGAGGGGGGATCTTTGTCTGCAGCTGGCCCTGTCAGGGGTGGGCGGGCAAGGCCTCCGCCAAGATGGTGACTCTCAGGTGCTGGTCTGGCCCCTCCTTCCCAGCAAGGCCCCTCTGAGAGCACACTGGAGATCCACACCCAGTCAGCAGCAGCACCCACAGGTGGCACAATCATCGCACCTGGCTTCGTGGGACTGCCGCCCACCCCGCGATGGCCATGACCGCCAGACCTGGGAATGCCTGCCGGCTCTTCTCAGCACCAGTGGCCTCTGCACATCTTTGGGGGGTGCGGCCATCACAGCGTTGTGGGCATCAAGGGGATGCTGCGGCACTCACTGGGGAGGGGGCTCTGACCTCAGCAGCAGATGGAACCCCCACCTCCCTGAGGCTCGCTTGATTGGGTCTTCTAAGGGGACAAAGTACTTGGGTTGCTGGCAGAGAATTTCTCACTCTGCCCTCCTGCAGCTGGGATTTTCCATCAGAAAAACATTGGGGGTGGGTGGCAGGTGGGAAGTGGTGAGCCCCTCCCTCCCCCTCATCCCCCGCTCCTGGGCAGGTTCGCAGTTCCAGTCCTTGACCTTTGGTTTCACTGGGATTTGGGCCAGGACCAGCGGGGGGGGGGGGCTGACCTCGTCTCTGCAGCCCACCTCTGTCCAAGCAGGGCTCTTCGGCAAACATTTGTCTTGGTGAACTTTGTCCATGCCCGCTGCAGCGCCAAGCCTTCCCACCCCACCCGAGCAGACACAGAGAGGAGCTGCCGGCCGGGGCTCCAGCTGGCGCGCAGCCAGCCCTCTCGGCCAGTGGGCACCCATTCAGCCCGCTTGCCCCCCCACCCCGCCCGCCCGCAGGGTGCCCTCTGCGCCAGACCGCAGGCCGGCCGGCCAAGTGCAACGCGGCACCCTGTCGAGGCACGAAGCACAACTGGACGCTGGGAACACCTGGAGGCCCCCCGGGGGTGGGTCTGGGGAGGACCCTCCTTGGCCTCTGTCCCCAGCACGGGCAGCCTCAGCCCCGGCCGGGCCAGAGAAGGGGCGCTGGAAGCCCCCGGGGCCAGGCGCAGCAGCGGGGCGACCCTTCGGGTGTGGCGCCGCCCGAGCAGTCGTGGCCAGGACGAGCCTTCTCGGCCTCGGCCCCGCGGGGGGGGGGGGGGACAAAGGCGCGCACACGTGGCTGCCCGACCACGGCCCCGCTCGGCTCTCGGCGCAGCAGCAGCAGCAGCAGCAGCTCCCGGCTCCCGCCAGCTCCGCCCCGGGGAGGGCCGAGGGGGGTGCAGGCCGGCCGGCGAGCGAGCGACTCCAGCGCCCGGGGGGCGGCTCCCTCCTTCCCCCCGCCCCCCTCTCTCTCCGCCCCTCCCTCCCTCCCTCCCTCGCGCTCGCTCGCTCGCTCGCTCGTGCCGCCGCCGCCGCCGGCGCGCTCGCCTTCCTCTTCCTCTCTCCTTCCTGTGCCCTCCCGCGCCATGGCCCTCCGCCTCCGCGCCGCAGTCCCCGCCGTCGCCCGGGCGGCCTGGCGCCGCTCTCCCGCCGCGCTGCTCCCGCCGCTCAGCTCTGCCCGCCCGCCGCGGCGCCACTGTGAGTGCGGGGCTGGGGGGACAGGGGCACCGGGGGGGGGGAGGGCGGAGGCCCGCGCCAGATGCCACCCGGCTCCCCCGCCCCCCAGCCAGCAGCCGGTGCGCTTCCAGGCCGGCCCGGGGCTATATTTAGCGCCGCCGGCCGCCCTGGGCCTGCCCCCCCCCCCCCCCGCAGCGTCAGCCATGCGGCAGCCGGGTGGCCTCGGAAGGGCGCCGGGGCCGGGGCTCCTCCTGTCGCGCGGCGGCGGCGGCGGCGGCGGCGGCGGCTCTGCACCCTCCGGGCGGGCCGGGGCTCTTTGCGCGGCCGGGCGGGGCGGCTGGTGGCGTCGGGGCGGCGGCGCCCCCGGTGTCCTCTAGACGTGACCTTGTGTCCGGCTGCCGGAGCAGGACGGGCGCCTCCCCCACCGCGGAGCTCCGCTCGGATTAGGGCCTCTGCCAGCGCCGGGCTCAGCCGGCCCGCAGCAGCAGCAGCAGCAACTCGCTTCGCCTCCTGCCGGCCCCGCCAGGGGGGACCTTGGCCTGCCGCCCCCCCCCACCCCCCCCCACGCCCGGCAGGCACCGAGAAATGGACTGGCCTCCCCTCGGCGCTCTTGCACATTTCTTTCCTGGGGGGCGGGCAAGTCAGCAACTGGTTAGAAGATGGGAAGCCAGAGGTGGGGGGGAGGGAGGGGGCTGACACCTCCCCTTCCCCCCCCCCCCGCAGGTTGAATGTCTATTTCTCCTTCTCAGACACCTGTGGTTTTTTTCTGGGCAAGGTGGTCTTGATCCCAGGAGGTGGATGGAGACATGATCCAGAGGGGGGAGGGGTGTGGGCAGAGGGGGGGGGGCAGAGGCCAACGCCAGACTCTGGTGAACTGAATGGCAGCCCAGGAAGTTTATACGTCTGCAAAGGACTGTGACTCTTCACCTCTTGGGGCCCCCCTTGGCCCCTACTGGTGTTGCACTGACACCCCCCCTCGCTGTGCTGTGATGGAGACTCACCTGGGAACAGCAGAGGATGCCAGAGGAGGTCTGAGCTCCGAAAGAGGGGCTGGTGGGGGTCTCCCGCCTCAGCCTCCCAACTCTCCTCTTGCAGATGCTGCTAAACGGATCAAGGTGGCCAACCCCGTGGTGGAGATGGATGGCGACGAAATGACTCGCATCATTTGGGCTTTCATCAAGGAGAAGGTAGCGTGAAGGGTTAAACTCGGCCAATGAGGGATTGAGAACAGGCAGAACTGCCTGCCGGCCCCCTAGCCACTTCCGTCCCCCAGCGGTGCAGGAAGCTACAAGGGGCTCCGCCATACTTGGCTCAATATTGACCCACAGGCAAGAGGCTGGGGACGGGGTGAAGGAAGGTGGGGTGGGGTGGGGGGACCTTAGGGAAAAGTGACCGTGTCCTCCTAGAACAGTGCTGGCGAACCTTTGGCACTCCAGATGTTATGGACTACAATTCCCATCAGCCCCTGCCAGCATGGCCAATTGGCTAGCGCAGTGCTGGTGAACCTTTGGCACTCCAGATGTTATGGACTACAATTCCCATCAGCCCCTGCCAGCATGGCCAATTGGCTAGCGCAGTGCTGGTGAACCTTTGGCACTCCAGATGTTATGGACTACAATTCCCATCAGCCCCTGCCAGCATGGCCAATTGGCTAGCGCAGTGGTGGCGAACCTTTGGCACTCCGGATGTTATGGACTACAATTCCCATCAGCCCCTGCCAGCATGGCCAATTGGCTAGCGCAGTGGTGGCGAACCTTTGGCACTCCGGATGTTATGGACTACAATTCCCATCAGCCCCTGCCAGCATGGCCAATTGGCTAAGCGCGCAGTGGTGGCGAACCTTGGCACTCCGGATGTTGCATGGACTACAATTCCCCATCAGCCTCCCTGCCAGCATGGCCAATTGGCTAGCGCAGTGGTGGCGAACCTTTGGCACTCCGGAGGTTATGGACTACAATTTCCCATCAGCCCCTGCCAGCATGGCCAATTGGCCGTGCTGGCAGGGGCTGATGGGAATTGTAGTCCATAACATCCGGAGTGCCAAAGGTTCGCCACCACGGCCCTAGAAGCCACACGTGTCTGCTAGATTGTAGTAGGGCAGATTTTAATGCCCTCAGAGATATGGCGAGAGTCACGGCATGGGCAAGAATTCTGGAGGGGAGGAGGGGGAGCGCTCGCAAGCTCCAGCCACCATTATTCCAACAAGACAGACGCTGGGTTGGGCATTGAAGAAGCTGGTGTGGATGAAGAGAGAACTCCGGGCTGAGCTGAAGGAGAATCTGCAGGTCAGCTAGGGGCTGTCGGGGAGCCATCGCAGTGAGTGGCGCGGGAAAAGCTTCAGATATGTGAGGAGCAAATGCAAGATAAAGGAGGCAACTGCTGGGTGAAAATGGAGAAACTCTGAAAAAGAAGAGGGGAGAAGAAGAAAGGCTCAGCGCCTACCTTGCCTCACCCCCACCCCCCCAAGCAGGCAGCATGGCAAGGCACAGCATCTGGGCATGGGCAGAGAGGTGGTGGAGAAGTGCTTGGCTTCACTGGAGGAGAACAAGTCCCCCAGGCCAAACAGCCTGCACCAAGAGTGCTGAAGGAACCGTCGTCCTCCAGGCGCAACAGGAAAGAGGGGCGGGTGGCCTGCTGTTACCTCGCTAGCCAGGAAGAGTCTCTGCAACTAACTTCTGAGAAGAAGCAGGACAGACAAGAGGTGGCCCAAAAAGATGGGGGATGACTGTACCACTTGCCTGCTGGGTCTTCATTCTCAGCTCCTTTGCACATTAGACTTGGCTACCTCCAACAGGAACTATGTGGCCCCCAAACCGTCCCGCTGTCCTCCGTGTGGGTCCTCAGGGCCTTTTGGCTTCTGGCCTCAGCTTATTGGAAATCTCGGTTGAATAAGATCTGGGGCCTTTGGGACAATGGTGGCGAACCTATGGCACGGGTGCCAGAGGTGGCACTCAGAGCCCTCTTTGTGGGCACGCGCAAACAGAGTGTGTCCCCCAGACTGGCCTGGGTCGTTGGGCTCAATTATTAGCATTAAACCTAAGACCCACTTTTGGGGCAGCAGTGTAGGTAACCCTGTTAAGCGCTGTTAAACCCCACTGATTTTCATGCAAAGAATTGCCAAGCCGCGAATTCCTTTACCTGGGAGTAAGCTCGGTTGCTGGCAATGGGGCTTGCTTCTGAGTAAACCCTCCTAGGGTTGTGATTCACCTGTTGGAAGAGTTGCACCATTGCTTTAAAGCAAAGCCACCAACTACCACCAAGCTTACTCCCGCGTAACGCACTCCTCGGAGCCAACCGTTTTTCCTAAACTAAAACCTCAGTATTCAGGTTAAATTGCCGTGTTGGCACTTTGCGATAAATAAGTGGGTTTTGGATTGCAATTTGGACACTTGGTCTTGAAAAGGTTCGCCATCACTGCTTTAGGACTTCGATCCGTACCAGGAGAACAGCAACAGATCAGCTGACCTCCCTTTCCCTTTCTTTCTTCCCTCCCCCCCCCCTCATCCTCTCTAGTTGGTTTCTGGTATTTATCTTTGTTCCTCCCTCCTGTGTATTTTTTGTGCCTGTCATCATTGGGTTGTCCCCGCTTGCCTGTTATCGTCTTCAGACCATCCTCACCTGGGAAAGGCGGCTACCTGGCATCGAGTGCCATCTGAATTTTTAATCTATAAGCTGGGATTTGATAATATTAGATCGGAAGTATATTTTTAAATGTAAGTGATGCTGCTATAGGTATTGGTCGTTGAAAGCTATTCTGTGCTTGGTTTGGTTGGGAAAGGTGTCGGGCAGTGGTGGCGAACCTTTGGCACTCCAGATGTTATGGACTACAATCCCCATCAGCCCCTGCCAGCATGGCCAATTGGCCATGCTGGCAGGGGCTGATGGGGATTGTAGTCCATAACATCTGGAGTGCCAAAGGTTCGCCACCACTGCCAGCATGGCCAATTGACCATGCTGGCAGGGGCTGATGGGGATTGTAGTCCATAACATCTGGAGTGCCAAAGGTTCGCCACCACAGGTAGGGTAAACATAAGATAAAATAAAAGCTCAACCCAGGAATTCCCAGAGTTCTCTTCTCCTCCCACCCTGCCCCAGTACAGCAATGATGCTGTGTAGATTTGTGGTGTGGCATGCTTGAAATGTGGGGAAGGCGAGAGGAACGGGATTCCAGTCGCTTTGAGGGCAGGCAAATGACTTTGGGCTCTGCTGAGGGAGGGAGCGGGGGGGAAGCAGGTGGTTTAATAGAGTGAGCTGGAGAGAAAACGTTTTTACCTCGCAGTTTCAGAACACTGATGCCAGCATCCAAATATATCACAGAAGTTGCTGTTAGGTCACCAAGGCCTTGCGATGCTGGAGCCGCCCTGCTTTCTCCCTGTGGGTCGGGGGCAGGCAGAAGTTCCCTGGTCCAGCCCCTGGCCAGCGAAAAGGGCAACAAGGGATGCAAGGACCCCCCCGCTCCCCCCAGGGTGGTCTGACCCACCATTCGGCAGCTTCAGGGGTCCCTGCGTTGTTTGAGGGCTTGGGAGAATATGCTGCCTGATTATTGGGTGGGCGGGACTGTCGGCAGCCTGGAAACTCCACCTCGTCTGTGGCGCCAGCGCCATTGGGTGGGTGGTCTGCCAATCTCTCCTTGTCGTCAGCGGATCTCTCCCGGCTCTCCCTGCAGTTGATCCTGCCCAACGCAGATGTCCAGCTGAAGTACTTTGACCTGGGCCTGCCCCATCGGGACCAGACGGATGACCAGGTCACCATTGACTCTGCGCTGGCCACGCAGAAGTACAGCGTGGCTGTCAAGTGTGCCACGATCACCCCTGATGAGGCACGAGTGGAAGGTAGGTGGAGGACGTAGGGGCGGGCCGGGGCTGCACGGTGCCAGCAGGCCAACCAGGGTCGTCCCGCTAGTCTGGCGTCAGCAGCAGCCTGGCCGGAGGACGCTTGCAGAGGTGGACGCACGGAGGGCAGCAATTCCGCATCTGCAGGAAGGGAGCTTCTGACCCCCACCGGCTAACCCAGGACCGATGGAAACTTGGCTTAACTCCCCTTCCCCTCCCGCCTTCCTAGAGTTCAAGCTGAAGAAAATGTGGAAGAGTCCCAATGGCACCATCCGGAACATCCTGGGCGGGACAGTTTTCAGAGAACCAATCATCTGCAAGAACATTCCCCGTCTGGTCCCCGGTTGGACGAAAGCCATCACTATTGGCAGACATGCCCACGGAGACCAGGTTGGTTGGAGGGGAGCAGACCTGTGGGAAGGGGCAGGCAGGGAAAAGGGCAGCTGCTCCATGCGAGGCAGGTGGGATATACACAGGGTGGGATATAGAATGGTCTGCCCTGCGTGCCATTGGGCTGGGGAGGTGGGCGGCTGGTCTAGCTCCCCGTGTGCTTTTATGACCTCATCTGTCTGCTCTGAATGCATTTGCTGCAGCCAAAATAGTGCACTGATGTGTATATCAGGGGTGGCCAACCTAGGGCACTCCAATTGGCTATGCTGGCAGAAGCTGATGGGAATTGCAGTCCATGAACATCTGGAGTGCCCTAGGTTGGCCACCCCAGTAGAGATCATCCCCTTGGCACAGGTGTGTACAGATGTGACCGATCATTTCTTCAGAGCCAAATATATGAGATTTTGCAGGAGTGCTGGCGTGAATTTCGTGAGGCGGGGAAAGGAGAGGTGCCTGGAATCAGAAGAGTTTGGATTTCTATCCCCCCTTTCTCTCCTGCAGGAGACTCAAAGGGGCTGACAATCTCCTTGCCCTTCCCCCCTCACAACAAACACCCTGTGAGGTAGGTGGAGCTGAGAGAGCTCCGAGAAGCTGTGACTAGCCCAAGGTCACCCAGCTGGTGTGTGTGGGAGTGCACAGGCTAATCTGAATTCCCCAGAGAAGCCTCCACAGCTCAGGCGGCAGAGCTGGGAATCAAACTCGGTTCCTCCAGATTAGATACACGAGCTCTTAACCTCCTACGCCACTGCTGCTCCATGGAGCTGGGTGCTGGCCTGTGTAGGCCAAAGACTCACATCTGCCATGATGCCAACAGAGATCCACAATCTGCCCACAATTCCACGGGACTGAGCCAAGAGTCCCATGGACAGCCTGAGTTGGAAGACCTTTTGGGGGGAGAGCTTTTGGGGGGAGAGCTTTTGGGGGGAGAGCAGCAGGAGGCCAGCCATGGGGCTAATTGGGGCGGGCAGGGAGAAGAGTTTGGATTTCTATCCCCCCTTTCTCTCCCGTAGGAGACTCAAAGGGGCTTACAAACTCCTTTCCCTCTCCCCCCCCCCCACAACAAACACCCTGTGAGTGCGTGGGACTCGGAGAGCTCTGTGGAACCGTGACTAGCCCAAGGTCACCCGGTTGACATGTATTGGGAGTGCATAAGCTAATCCTGTTCACCAGATAAGGATCCTCCGCTCAAGTGGCAGAGCGGGGAATCAAACCCGGCTCCTCAGATTAGAGGGTACCCTGCTCTTAACTGCTACACCACACTGCCTCCGGATCGGGTGGGTTTTCCTAACCTTTGACCTTTCCTTTGCAGTACAAAGCCACAGATTTCGTCGTGAGCAAACCTGGGACGTTTAAGATGGTCTTCACCCCCAAGGACGGCAGTGGAGTCACAGCGTGGGAGGTGTACAACTTCCCCGGTGGGGGTGTCGGCATGGGAATGTACAATACGGATGAGGTGAGGGTACCCCTAAAGAGGCACCGGTCTTTTGAGGGTGGGGGGTGCGCCTGAGCCCTGCCAGGGTGACGACTCCTCCCTGTTCTGAAGCACAGCTGAGGAATCCCCCGTCCCTGGAGGCCCTCTTGCAGGGGGGGGCGGGGCGCGTCTCTCGCGCTGACGGCCGGCCTCTCTGCCCCGGGCAGTCCATTTCAGGGTTCGCCCACAGCTGCTTCCAGTACGCCATCCAGAAGAAGTGGCCCCTTTACATGAGCACCAAGAACACCATCCTCAAGGCCTACGACGGGCGCTTCAAGGACATCTTCCAGGAGATCTTTGAGAAGTGAGCGCTTGGGGGCCGCCTTGGGTTGCTGCGGGGCCGCCTTGCCCTGCCCTGGGAATCTCCCAGTGTTGACTGGACCCCTTTGCATGCCCCCTGGGAGCCCCCAAGGACTGGAGGCAGGTTGCGATCCAATGGACAAGTCACCCTTCAGCAGAAGGGGAAAGGGGAAACTCCGGCGGAGGCTCTTGTGAGTGCAGAACTCTCTCTTGCCCCTCGCCAGGCACTACAAGACCGATTTTGACAAACTCCGGATCTGGTACGAGCACCGGCTGATCGACGACATGGTGGCCCAGGTGCTGAAGTCGGTGGGGGGCTTCGTCTGGGCTTGCAAGAACTATGACGGAGATGTCCAGTCTGACATCTTGGCCCAAGGTAGGATGCTGGAGGGGCCCCCTTGGGGACGCCGGCTCACGTGGCTGCAGCACGTAGCACTCTGTCTGGCCCCAGGACTCTCCCAACAAAGAACGGGCCTGGACTGGGCCAACCCCCCACCCCTGAGATACAGGGTTCTGCGTGTGTGTGCATGCACACCAACATATGCCAGGCAACGCTGGAGCCCCCTCAGGGCCCCTCGTCTCCCCACCCCAGGAGACGGAGCCTCTTGCTGTGCTCTGATCCGTGACTCTTGGGAGGGGCCTCTGGCTGGCAGATGCTCTGGCTGCAAACGGGATCTGATCATTTGGGGATGTGAAAGACCCTCCTCTGGCAGAGACCCCGGAGAGGTGCTGCCAGGCTGAGTGGTGGACGGGGCAAAGGTCCGGTCCGCCCCCTGGCAGCTCCCTCCGTTCTCTCTGGCGCCGGTTCTGTCCAGTGAGTGTGACGGACCGAGTCCTCCGGACGTCAGCTGGTTGCTCACTTTCAAGACTCATATGTGTGTGTGTGGGGGGGTGCCTGGGGTTTCAATCGCTTGACAGAGCACCCCCTTTCGTTGCGGGCTGGGACAGGGTGGTCTTTGCCGGGGAGGGGGCTCGCAGGGTCCTCTGAAAGGAGTTTGGCTTCCCCCCCTCCCCCCCAGGATTCGGCTCGCTGGGCTTGATGACCTCAGTCCTCGTCTGCCCGGACGGAAAGACCATCGAAGCCGAGGCTGCTCACGGCACCGTCACGCGCCATTACCGGGAGCACCAGAAGGTGGGGGGTGTGTGTGTGGGGTGGGATGAATGGCAGTTTGGGGGAGGGGGGTTGTGTTGCCTCCGGATGGCCCTGGTGGAGCGGAGGCCCACGACACTCAGGGCCGGCTCTTCCTCTCCTCCCCAGGGCAATCCCACCAGCACCAACCCCATTGCCAGCATCTTTGCCTGGACCCGTGGCCTGGAACACAGAGGCAAGCTGGACGGCAACCCCGATCTCATCAAGTAAGCACAGGCCCCAAGAAAGAGAGCCCCGCCCTGTCCCAGGAAGAGGGGTGCTGCTGCCGGAAGCGCAGGGACGTGGGCTGTAAGTGACCCGCCCGCCGTGACAGGGCAGGTGTCCTAGCCACGCGATCCCCTGGGCGCTCACAGCAGGGGCAGGTTTGCTTTCTTCTGTGTTGCTTGCCTCAACCCGGCCAGCTGCTGAGCACAGCAGTTGCCCCCGGCGGGGTGGGGTGGAGGGGCACGGGACTCTCCCACGACCCTGCTGTTCCTTGATCTGAGATTGCAAATGCCTCAACAGACCAGGTAATCGGGAGCAACAGCCGCAGAAGGCCATTGCGTTCACATCCTGCATGTGAGCTCCCCAAGGCACCTGGTGGGCCACTGCGAGTAGCAGAGAGCTGGACTAGATGGACTTTGGTCTGATCCAGCTGGCTTGTTCTTATGTTCTTATGTTCCTTTCCCCCCCTTCTCACTGGCCAGGTTTGCTCAGACCGTGGAGAAGGTCTGTGTGGAGACGGTGGAGTCTGGGATCATGACCAAGGACTTGGCCGGTTGCATCCACGGACTAAGCAAGTAAGGCTGGGTGCACGTGACGGAGGGAGAGTGCCAACTGGGCCTCGAACTGGTGGTGGTGGTGGGGGGGCTTCTTACTTGGGCCAAGGAGAGCTACTCGTCCTCTTCGCTGACAAAACCCTGCGCCCTCCTTTTGTGCAATTCCAGTGTGAAGCTGAACGAGCACTTTGTGAACACCACAGACTTCTTGGACGCCATCAAGAACAACCTGGACAAAGCCCTGGGCAAGCAGTAGGAGGGTGCAGCAGGGGCAGCAACGGCAGCAGCACCGCCCTGAGGTTGCATGGAGGGGGACGGCGGGAGCCCATTTACCTCATTTTTAATAGAACAAGCTCTGTCTGCTCTTCCTTTCAACCAGGAAAACATTCTGGGTCACCTGTTTTCCATTGGTTGTTTTTAAAAATCCCCGTAAGCTATCCCAAGAAGGCCCCCCGCCAGTGACTGCTGCTCACAAGGGAAGGTGGGGGGGTCAGTCATGAAGGAGAGGGTTTTGTGCTATAATTTATGTACTGTCATTTGGGCCTCGTGGTAGCAATTAAAATCTAGTTCTCACACATCCTGCTTTCTGGCATGGGTTGTATCTGCGCCCCCCGCCCACCCGCGAACTACTTGCATCAGCCAAAGAATACTCATTTATTGCTGAATTTCTTCAGAACAGGAAAATAAACACAGTAGATCTATGCACACGAGGGACCGTCCGCTCTGCGTCAGCAAAGTGAGGTGGTGGGGTACTGGCTTGCACCACTGGCCTTTGGGGCAAGCCCCCTGCCCTGAAACATATATTTTTTTTGGTGTGGGGCAGAGGTAGTTTGTCAGGGAGTGCGGCAGGTCTGGCCTGGCAGCTCTGGAGCCCATTTGGCCGGCTCTGGCCTGCCTCGCAGCCTTCCCTAGACCAGCCACACGTAGCACTGTTGCCAGAGGCTGTGGGAGGTAGTGGGACGGAGGCCCTTCGTGGGTTGGAGAAGTGCTGCCTCCCAGCCCCTGCCCAGCCCTGAGCCGGGGCCACGTCCATTGCAGAACAGAAGAGCAGGAGCGGGGAGGGGGGGACAGTGCCCCCTCCGCCACTCGGGAGCTCTCCCTGCTCAGCAGAGGCTCCACCGGAGGGCAGGGTGGCCCTCTTCCACATAACCTCTCTCCCCCCAGCACACTACAGCATGCTGTAATAGGCTGACTCGTTGGTGGGGTTCCCTCCCACGCCGTACTCATAGGGGTTCTCTTCGTCCTCGTAGTCCTCCATCTCCTGCGGCCCATCCAGGTCTGCGTGGTCACCGGTGGTCAGCTCCAGCATGGGGTCTGCAGGGAGGAGAGGGGGACAGCAAACGCATGGCCATGAAACCCTCCAGTAGGACTGTGCCGGCCTTTGGCGGGCACATCCCCAGATGGCCTGCAGGGGGAGCTGCAGCACAGCATGGCACGTCCCCGGATGGCCTGCAGGGGGAGCTGCAGCACAGCATGGCACGTCCCCGGATGGCCTGCAGGGGGAGCTGCAGCACAGCATGGCACGTCCCCGGATGGCCTGCAGGGGGAGCTGCAGCACAGCATGGCACGTCCCCGGATGGCCTGCAGGGGGAGCTGCAGCACAGCATGGCACATCCCCAGATGGCCTGCAGGGGGAGCTGCAGCACAGCATGGCACGTCCCCGGATGGCCTGCAGGGGGAGCTGCAGCACAGCGCGGCACATCCCCAGATGGCCTGCAGGGGGAGCTGCAGCACAGCATGGCACGTCCCCAGATGGCCTGCAGGGGGAGCTGCAGCACAGCGCGGCACCCACCTTGGCTGTCCAGACTGACGTCCATCACCCCGTGCTTGACCTTCATGTGGCGACTGAGGTTCCCCTTCAGGTTGAACTTGCTGGAGCAGTAAGGGCACTTGAAGGGCTTGCTGCCCGCATGCAGGTGCATGTGGCCCAGGAGGTTGTACATGCGGTTGAAGGATTTCCCACACACCTGGGAGGGGCAAAGAAGAGGAGGAGGAGAAGGAGGAAAGAGGGGCCCGGACTTGCCTCTGCAGCATGCGGGGCTTCTGCCCACCCCCGGTCCCTGCAGCACCGGCTGGAGACCTGAGTTCAAATCCCAGCCCAGCAAGGCTCTGCGCACGGGGGGGGGGGGGGCGCACTGCGGACGATATGCACCCCAGCACGCTTGGGACAAGGGAGCTCATCCGGAGGCCAGCTGTCCTTTGCCCCGCCCTCCCAGCCCCAGCCAGCTGCCCATGCAGGCAGTCCTGTTCCCCACCCCCGCCTGGGCTGCTGCTTGTTGCAGGCCCGGCCCTGGCCGACTACCTTGCACTTGAAGGGCTTGACCGGCGAGTGCACAATCATGTGGGTCTTGAGCGTCTGCTTCTGCACGAAGGTCTTGAAGCAGATGTGGCACTGGTACGGGCGCACGCTGGTGTGGATCAGCAGGTGCCGCTTCATGTTGGCCTGCAGCGTGAACTCTCGGCCACACACGTCGCACTTGAACTCCTTCACGCCCTGCAAGCGGCGGCAGGCACAGGCTGGGCACCAGGAGAGCCAGGGGGCTGCCCGCCCACCCACCCGCCGGACCTCTCCTTGCCCAAGGGCAGCCTCTCCTTCACGGGACAGCTCCCAGGGCAGATGGGGCCCTGGGCAGGCTGCCCTGGGTAGGCCAGCAAGGGTGGGAGGGGGGGCACTTGTGCTGTTGAGCCTCTGATTTCAGGGAGCTGTGGGGATCGCTGCTGCCCTTTTGTGGGCCGGCCTTCTCCAGGGCTCCGGCAACAGCCCCCCCAGGCACAGAAAAGCTCAGTCCTCCGGCCCTTCTGGGGCGTGACCAGAACACCCCAGGGCCCCGGGACACATGAAACAAATGGCACCGTCTGCTGGGCCCTGCGTCTCCCCCCCACCCACACAGCGCGGTCCCTCGGCCAGCCTACCTTGTGGGTCAGGGAGTGCTGCTTCAGGTGGTGGATCTGGCTGAACTCCATGCCGCACTCGGTGCAGACGAAGGGCCGCACGTTCTGGTGCTTGAGCATGTGGTTCTGCAGCTGGCTGCGGTAGTGGAAGGCCTTGCTGCACTCGGGGCAGGGGTAGAGGGTGGGCCCCTGGTGGGTGGCCAGGTGGCGCTTGAGCTGCGGGAGGGTGGAGAAGTCCAGGCCGCACTCCACGCAGACGTGGCAGCGCCCGCTCTCGTGCTTGCCCTCGTGGGCCTTCAGCTCGCTGGGGTAGGCGAAGCCGCGGCCACAGAAGCGGCAGCTGTAGGGCTTGACGTCCGAGTGCAGGAGCATGTGGCGCTTCAGGTGGCTGGTCTGGGTGAAGGCCTTGTGGCAAACCTGGCACTTGTGGGGCCGGGTGCCCTGGTGGGTGAGCAGGTGCGTCTGCAGGTGGCTGGGCTGCTTGAACAGCTTGCTGCAGTGGGGGCAGGAGTGGGGCTTGACCCCGTTGTGGCCCAGGATGTGCGTCACCAGGTTGTACTTGGAGGTGTACGACTTCTCGCACAGGCGGCACTGCCAGCGCTTCTCCACCAGGTACGAGTCGTCGATCTGCACGTTGATGTCCAGCCGGTCCAGCTGGGCCTTCTTGCTGTGCTCCCCGTGGGCCTCCGGCTCGAAGTCCAGCGGCTCCTGCCAGGCAAAGCCCGGCTTGGCCTGGTCCTGCTCCGGGGGCACGTCCAGCGCGTGCTCCCCTGCGTGGGTCAAGGCTGGCACGGGGGCCTGGAAGCCGTAGTCGCCAGGCAGGGCCTCCATGCTCTCGGGGCCGCTGGGCAGGGGCGGGCTGGGAAGGCCCTCCTTGCGCTCCCCAGGGGAGAGCTCTTGGTGCGAGGGCCGTCGCAGGCTCCGGAGGCACCGCGGCTTGCGGCTGTACGCGCTGAGGTCTATCATTTTCGTGGCACTGCTCTGGACAGCCTGCTCGGGGTTGGGCTCCTCCATGCAGGCGGGGGGGCTGGGAGGCTGCGCTTCTCCGTCTCCATTTGGGGCAGCCGACCCGGAGCCCCGCTCGTCCTGTTCCGCCTCGCTGTTCTCATGCTTCACTTTGGGCAGTAGTCTGACGGGCGGCCGCTTCCTCCGCCGGGCGTGCTTCCCGAACGGCGCCTCTGCCTCCACGCCCTCCTCCTCGGGAAGGTCCGCCTGGCCTTGGCCCTCACACTCCTGGGGGCAGTCCCCGCCTGCCTGCTCCGGCTCCACAGCCGCCGCTGCCGGGTCTTCCAGCTCACTGGCAAACCCTGGGAAAAAGCCTCCGGGGCTGGCAGTGGCCCCAAACCACTCGTTCTCAGCCACCAGGCCCCAGTGTGGGACTGCTGCTTGCGCCAGAGACAAAACCACCACCGCCTCCGTCTGCGTTCCAGAGTCCGCAAACCGGTCCATATCGCACACCATCAAGCACAGCGTCCGTTTCTGGAAAAAGAAGAGAGGGAAGCAATCAGCCATTCTTGCCCCCAGAGGGGCACTCCGGGCCAGAACCCACGGAGCTCAGCAGCTCAGCAAAGCGGTGGGGGAGGGGAGGGGAACTGACAAAGGAGTTCCTGTAAAACCACCGATTTCCCAGACACAAACTCTAGTAGCCCTAAAAGCAGAAGCCACGTTGAGGCCTTTTGGAGGACCAACCAGCGTCGTCAATCAGCAAGGGAGTTTTCAGAATCACAGGCTCCTTCCGCACAGGCAGAATAATGCACTTTCAAACTGCTTTCAGTGCTCTTTGAAGCTGTGCGGAATAGCAACGTCCACTAGCAAACAGTTGTGAAAGTGGTTTGAAAATGCATTATTTTGCGTGTGCGGAAGGGGCCATAATAGACTTGCTGCTGGACTTAGTGTGGTGGTGGTTGCTGTTTTTTTTTTAAAAAAAGGTGTGTCAGGAGGGGAGCGATTTCCAGGCCTCATGAAAGGCGGAGCCCCCCCCCCCCCCCCAAGTCTCCACCATTGGAAATGGCTCCCCGTCCAGGACCATTTGCCCAGGTGGCCTCCTGCTGCCTCTATTAAGCAATGGATGAGAATTTCCCACAGGCTGACTTTGGTTCTCACGGCCTTGAAAAAGGGGGCGCCTGGGCTGGGAGGGCGTGGCTGCAGTTTAGAGCCCCGCCCCCATCATTCTGGGCAGGGAGGGGAGGGGAGACCATGTGACAAACCAGTAAAGGGCTACCCTAAGAAGAAGCTCTCTTGCCACACGTGTCCTGAAAGCATTCTTCACAGCCCCCACTGGCTCAGCCGGCCCCAGCACAAGCGCGCCCCCCCCCTCCCCAGGACCTTCCGATTCTTTCACCAAGTTTTTACCCTTGAAAAGGACTTTAAAACAACGGGGTAACCGGACCTTCACAAAATGGAGAACTTTTAATGACCCATGAGCAGGCAGGTGAGTGTGCAGCGCCAGGTGAGAGAGGTGTGGCAAATGGGGCATCTACTAAAACAGATCTCCGGATGCCGACACGTAGCTGATGCAGCGCCGGAACAGCCAGTCAGCTTCCTCCGTTCTCAGCACAGAAGAGAAATCAACCCCCCCCCCCACCCACGAAGAGATTTCAGCAACAGCACTGGGCCCACAGAGCCAGCGGCCTCACCCCCGCCCCCCCAGTTTCCAGGCTGATGAAGGTCCTGTGACAACCATATACAGAAGCAAGCAAGCAGGCCCCGATCCCAAGCTCCCTCTGCAGCGTGGTGGGGAGGGGGCACGGGGTATCCCGTCGGCACCGTCCTGCCTCCACCTGCCATTGGGCCTCTGCAAGGCAAGGCTCAAATCCCCGCCTGAAAACATGCTTAACCCCAAAACAGCCCACCTGGCAGCCTCCCCCGACCCAGGGCCAAGAGGAGTGGCGTAGCTACGGAAAATGGAGCCCGGGGCAGACTCTGAATTTTCCAACCCCCCCCCCCCCGAATGCCACACACCATTCCTCTACCCACACGGCCAACTGGGACAAAACAGACAGAAGACCCATCACGGGTCAACAACAATAACAAGAAGAAGAAGAAGAGTTTGGATTTATATCCCCCCTTTCTCTCCTGCAGGACACTCAAAGGGGCTGACAATCTCCTTGCCCTTCCCCTCTCACAACAAACACCCTGTGAGGTGGGTGGGGCTGAGAGAGCTCCGAGAAGCTGTGACTAGCCCGGGGGCACGCAGCTGGCGTGTGTGGGGGAGCCCAGGCTAATCTGAATTCCCCAGAGAAGCCTCCACAGCTCAGGCGGCAGAGCTGGCAATCAAACCCGGTTCTCCAGATTAGATACACGAGCTCTTAACCTCCTACGCCACTGCTGCTCCTACAGAAGACCCATCATGGGTCTTTTGGAGACCCTCTGGTCACCCCAGGGGGCACAGACGAAGCAGCAGCAGCAGCACACGCTGGGCATGCGATCCTGGCATCTGGCCAGGCCAGCAGAGGCCCTGCACTGACAGACCCAGGCCACCAGGGGGGGCTGCTCAAGCCACGCCCCATCCACCCCTCCTCCTGCATTCACCAGGGCCGCTCTCGCTGCGGCTCTTCCCAGCAACCCTTGCTCTCACCCTTCCCTCCCTATCGATCATGCAGGCTGATTAGATGGGCGGGGCCTAACCCCCAAGGAGCCCCCACCCCCCTTGCAGGACCCCTCCCACTGCAAATCCAGGGCTGAAGCCAGGAGGGGGGGTGGGCGAAACACGCGCAACCACAACACAATCCCCGTCTTTATTAAACAGCAACCAGAGTGGAGTTGGGAGAGCCAACCCTCTCGGCTCCCGTGTGCCTCTGCAAGGGACGCTGAGGGGCAGAAGGATTGCAAGTACTGGTGCTGGTCCACAATCCTCAGCCGAGGCCTCTGTCATGGTGCTGGAACCCGGCCGGCACACCCACCTGGTGGCCCGTGGATGCATCCTGCCCATGGAAACTCTTGCCAGGATCAAGCCTTGGCGGGCAGGTGCCTCCGCACCTTAAAAAGGGGCCCAAATAAAGGACAGTCAGCAGCAGCTATGAAAAGTCTCACTCGAGCACTTGGCCCTTCTAGCCACGGGGGGGGGGGGGGGTGGGGGGTGGCACAGGTGGGCCACGGGGCCACTCTTCACCCACCTTGGAAAGGAGTGGCAGCAAAAGGCCTCTTGGGGCTCTGACCCATCACAAGGGACCCTGAATGCTCCGTCACCTGTGACTGGAGTGGGGGGGGGGGGGCGCTTTCCAGCGGCATACAGGGTATAGCCTCAGCCGTGAAGCTGCCTGCGTCCACAGGTGGGGCTATCCCCTGCATGCCACTGCCACGCTCTGCCCACTTTTCTCTGGCAGGAGCCAGCCCTTCTCCGGAGCCCTCTGCTGGGAGGCACAGCCAGTGACGGCTGAGAGGGAAGGGCTGTGCAGCTGAGGCATGGGGAGGTCCATGAAGGGGTGAGAGACGGTGACAGTCCGGGGGTGAGGCAGGGCTTCCCCTCCCTGGCTCACCTGTGTGGGGGAGGTCCACGGCCTTGCAGCCCAGTCATGGGCGGGGGGGGGGGGGGGGAGAGGTTCCAGTTCCGGAAGCCAAGTGCCTCCTCTCTGCATTCTGAACCGCGCCGTGTTCTCCTGCATTGTTCACGCTCTGAGCCCTCTTCCTCCACACAACGTGGTCCCATTTCAGCTGCGACGTCAACACACGGCAGGCCCCAAAGGAAGTAGCTCTGCTTTCCCTGCTGGCCCCTAGCTGCCCCCCCCCCCCCAAGACCAGCCTTGGCCCCAGCAACTCCGGATCCTGAGAACCCCCCCTCCCAAAAAACCGGAAGGCTCAGAAAGCACAGCCTGGCCCCAAACAGCCCCAGCGCTGCAGGGGTTCCGGTTCCCTTTTCTGGCATGCGGGGTCGTTGGCTGAAGCTGAAGGCGGGAGATTCAAAACAGGCAGAAGGAAGAGTTCCTTCATGCAGTGCATGGTGCAGCTGTGGAACTCCCTGCCCCAGGATGGGGTGTGAAGGCTGCCAAACTTGGAAGGGGAGAAGAGGGCTGTCCAGGGCTACTGGTCAAAATGGATACTAGTCACGATGCACACCCATTTCCAGTATTCAAGGAGCAGGCCTGTTACATTCAGGGGGCTGCAACCTGCGGCTCTCCAGCTGTTCATGGACTACAATTCCCATCAGCCCCTGCCAGCATGGCCAAATGGTAGAATTGTAGTTCATGAACATCTGGAGAGCCGCAGGGTGCAGACCCCTGCAGTAAATGCTGTGGACTTGTCAGAGGCACCTGGTCGGCCACCGTGTTATGGGCCATGGTCTTATGTGCAAACCCCCCCCCCCCACACACATAGACAAACCCTCTGTCTTGGAGCACACGGAGTCGGAGTCTCCTCTCCTCCGCTGCTCTGCCTCTCTCGTTCTCTCCGTTTCCCTGGCAACCCCTCTCTCTGCTGGGCGGGTCTCTTCCCTCCGCCTCTTCCCTCTCTCTTCCCTCTCTCATCCATCAGCCCCCTCCTCTCCTTTCTCCCCGCTCTGCCTCCAGGTGACGCCTGACCGGGCCCTTCCTCCGGGAAGCCCTCCCAGCCAGGTCTGCCTCCTGGGGCCGCCCTCAGCCCCCGCCCCCATTTCAGCTCTCTCAAAGACAGACCGCCTCCTGCCCCCCACCAGCACTCTTGGGCAAGCCATGTTGCTCAGGGTGGCCCCTCCTGCAAAGGTGCCGGGTGACATACAGCACTCACCTTCCCCCCACGCCCCCCCCCCCTCAGCTTCACCTTGCTCAACCCTCTGGTCAAGTTTGACAGCCCCCCCCCTCACAGGTATCCTCTCCCCAAACACCCCCAGGAACAGCAATCACATGCCTGCACATTCACC
Organism: Sphaerodactylus townsendi; assembly: GCF_021028975.2. Lineage (NCBI taxonomy): Eukaryota > Metazoa > Chordata > Lepidosauria > Squamata > Sphaerodactylidae > Sphaerodactylus > Sphaerodactylus townsendi. The sequence continues at coordinate 6,010,273 of NC_059441.1, forward strand.
TGCCACAGAAACAGATGAAGGGAGTGGCCACCTTGCCGGATCAGGTCCTGCTAGCCAGCCACTGTTTTTTCCAGTCTAATGCTACCTGGGTGGTACTCAGGTGCTGCAGTCAGACCACCCATTCCAGCCCTCATAGGATGGCTTCCCCCTTAATATCCATGGCCAATTGTCCAAGCCCTAAATCAGGGGTCTGCAACCTACAGTTCTCCAGATATTCGTGGACTACAAATCCCATCAGCCCCGGCCAACTGGCCATGCTGGCAGGGGCTGATGGGATTTGTAGTCCACGAACATCTGGACAGCAGCAGGTTGCAGACCCCTGCCCTAAATCATCATCATTATAATTATCCCCCTCCCCCCTAGTAGAATGTGCCGGTATATTTGTGGCTGGCCGAGACTCCAGGAAAGATGACACACTGGCAGTGAGGGCAGCACAGGGGAGCCGTCCTGTGAAGGAAGAGGCCGTCTTGCACCAGGCAGAGTTTGGCCCAGAGAAAGCCACCCAAACAGAGTCACTCAGTGCAAAACTTGGCTCACCCCGAAAAGTTTACCAAGTTCAGGCACAAGATGTCCTGGCTGCCCTTTGCAAGCTCTGGCGGAAGTGGAGCAGCATCCTCCGTTCCGCCACCTGGAAGCCAGCCTGATTGGTTCGCGGTGGAGACTCTGAGTCCTTCTCTGAAAGCAAAGAGGTCTCAGCCCAACAAAGACACCGAACGAAGCCGACAAAGGAGTCATTAACAGGAATAAGTGGAACGCCCTTCCCAAAGCCGGCAAGGGCCAGGGCTCCCGTCCACAATGCCGGCCAGACCAATCCCCAACACAAAACAAACACCCCTCCCCTGCCGACACGCTGCTCCTGCCCCACCTGTGCTGCGACATCCGAGCCAAGAGGAGCCAGCAGGAAATAGTGCTCTCTTCTCCCCCCGCCCCCCCCCCCGCCGCCCCACCTCCTGTCCCCCTGCTGGTTGCTGCTGTTGGTGCACAAGCACAAGAGGCTAATGACATGCGAGGATGCCAGATACTGCCCAGTGGACGTGAGCAGGGACCGGAAGGGTTCCTTTTCCTGGTTCCAGCCCTCCACACCCGAGAAATCAAAGCCAGAAGAGCCCGAGATCTGCCTGGGGCAGCTTGATAGAGTCCTCTGCAAATGACTGGAAAAAGGGGCAGATCCCCCCCCCTCGGCCCCCCACAGGACAACTGGGAGGGCAGGACAGAGATCTGAAGATGGATCTTCTCTTCTTGCATTTTCTTTAACAGTGAAAAGCAGCTGAAGGAGGGGGTGGAACGGACCCAAACTGGATTGGGACCAGGAAGAAAGCGGGGGACTGGGGGGGGGCGGGGCGGACAGTGCTCTTCCCCCAGGGCAAATGACCCCAAGCTGTTGTTTGCCTTCAGAGCGAAAAGACAGGAGGGAAGGGGGGGGTCTTTGCTGTGAGATTCTGCTCAAAGATTCCCTGTTCTCTGCCTCAAAAACATAATTTTTTTTGCTGAAATAAGTGGAAAGAAAGGAGGAGAGAGACTTTCAAGTTCCCCTCTGCACAAACGACTTCCCTTCCTTCATGTTCCCTGTCCGCTCTGAAAATAGAAAAGCTATTCAAAGGTGGGGGGGGGAGAGAGAGAGAGAGAGAGAGAGGAACTGAATAGAGGAACAAGGAAAGAGAAAGAACTGGAGCCTCAAGGGGGTGGAGAGAAACAGAATGAAAAGGGATGAAAAATAAAGGAGGGGGAAGGGAGGGGGGGAAGAGGCAGAGCAGCTCTGAAAAGAACGAGCGAGCGCTCCCAGGCTGCACTCAGCCTATATAGAAGGGGGGGGGGGCGTAGGAAGGAGGGGGAGCCTTTGAAAAGAAACAGCAGCCACACAAAATGACCCTGGCCTCCATCGCAGGGCAGGCCAGCCACTCTCAGCCTCCTTCCTTACATTCCCCCTCTTTTTTTCGAGGGGGGGGGAAGGGAAGGAGAGAAAAGAGAAAGAATCCTTAACTGGGTAGGAAAATAAATCTGGTCAAATGAGAGAGAGAAGAAGCCATTTTTAAGGCTCCACATCTAAGGACACCCCCCCTCCAAACACGTGGTGCCACATAGAAAACAGACTGAAAAGGCCTCTATCTAACCTGCAAAAGACTCGCAAAGGCAAGAAGGGACAAGCTCAGACCCCCCCCCCCCCCCCCCCCCCCCGGCACAGCAGCTCCCCCCTCCCTGCCCCCCCTCCTCTTTACCTTGAAGGAACACTTGGAGCCCAGATCAGGCGGTCTGGTCCACTCAGGCGGCTGCTCTTGCACCGGCCGAGGGCAGCGGTGACAGGCGGCAAAGGACAACGGGATGCACAGCACTGGACCCCCGACTTGGGGGGCAGCGGGACACGCCCTGTAGAGCAGAGAGATCCAAACACACACCGGTTGAGCTCAGCCTGCACCAGATTGACTTAATTTTTGATTGGGAGCTCTAATGGGAGTTTTTAAACGGTGGACTTCTTACTGGGTTCTTATAACAGTTGTTGAATTGTGCTTTTATTCATTCTAACCATGTTGGATCTATAATGTAGGCTGCCTCCGGTTCTGGAAGGGAAGAGAAAGATGGCTACTAAACAAACAAGGACCATCTCACAAACGCTTGCGCGTGGAGCTGCCTTTGACACAACCAGCAATTGTGTCAGTGCTTTTAAATGAAACTAAATCATAACCACTGGTTTATAAAATGCTGGCGAGTTTGCAATTCCCTTTTACGAATGTCTTTTGAATGTCTACCGCAGCAGCACACACACCATTTATAACACGCTTATGACGCACGGGGCAGACATGTCATTCTAAGTCAGGTTTTCTGTCCCCCCCCACCCCAAAGGGCAGCCCAGCTTTCAAGGGGGGGTGAGAAGGGAGCCCCCCTCCCTGGTCCTGCTGCTGACAACTCCGCACCCCATGGCAGCCGCTGCAGCTGCCCCTCCTTTCCTACCAGAGCTTGATCAGCAGGCAACCAGAGGGACTTGGTAGCCCAGGCAGCCCCCGGAGAGCCGCCAGGGGAAGAAGCGGGCAAAGCACAGCCGCTGCTGCCTCCAGCACAAAAGGGCACCCACCCACCCAGCCTGCCTGCCTTGATCTTGCCCAGAGTCTGCCCAGACGAGGAGGCCACTTTCTGGAAACAGAGCCCAGGATCCCCAAGGTTGCCTTAGGACAGGGGGGTCCAACTCTGGGGCTTCAGATGTTCATGGGCTCCAATTCCCATCCGCCCCTTAGAAGCAGCCAGAGAAATATTAGCCTTGCTGGACTGACCCATCTGGCATTCGAGGAGGTCAACCCCTCCCCCTCGGCCAGTGACCCACTAGGCCAGTGGTGGTGAACCTTTGGCACTCCAGATGTTATGGACTACAATTCCCATC
>NC_059441.1:6313733-6552774 GCF_021028975.2 Sphaerodactylus townsendi
GTGTTTCCGTGGCAGGAATCCAGAGACCCCCAGTGGAAGCGAGCCATGGACCACCTGGGGGCCATTTCGGAGCTCAACTACATGACGCAGATTGTTATCATGCTGTATGAAGATAACAACAAGGTGAGGGGCACAGCCAGGAGTGTGTGCGTGGGGGGGGGGGGGAGCCCAGGGCCTCCGTGTGTCTACAGGCCTGGCTGTTTTGGCAGGACCCATCTTCTGAGGAGAGGTTCCACGTGGAGCTGCATTTCAGCCCGGGCGTGAAGGGCTGTGAGAAGGACGGCAATGCCCCGGCAGGCTTCGGCTTCCGGCCCGCGTCAGCAGAGGTGAGTTTGTGGCTGGCTGGTCGCGGCCTCTGCCCTGGCCGTCTGCTCTGCTTCTGAGCTGGTGGGACTGGCCGCCTGCTTGACCCAGCAGATCCAGGCTGGGCTGATCAGCACCGGTAAGGCAAGGCTGGACACTCCGTGTTACCCCGGCAGAAGGAAGCCAACAAACCCGAGCAGGGCAGCCTGGAGGACTTGACCGGGCCCAAGGGAAGGGGTGAAGCAGACCCAGGGCAGCAGCAGCCGGCCCCGCAGCCCACAGAGCCAGTCCACCTGCAGCGACGGTCGCCTCTGATCCGCAACCGCAAGACCGGCTCCATGGAGGTAACTGGGCCTCTTCCAGTGGGGCGCACCTGGGCAGGTTTGCAAGGGACCTCCTGCAGCTTCCAGCTTTTCCCCCTCAACCACTTTTGGTCTGACTGTTTTAGTGGGAAGGTGTCCAGGTGGACTTCTTCTTCCCCACTGCTGGTCTGGGAGTGGGGAGTTGTCTTTCTTTCACAAGCAACTGTTAGTTTCATACACACACAGACACACACACACGCTGGGGCTGGGTTTCATTGGAGACCTTCCCTTTCCCAGTAGGAGTTTTCGGTGGGTTTCAAGGATGGCTGTCGACTGAGGCCTGTTTTCTGCAGGTGCTGTCAGAGTCCTCTTCCAAAGTTGGAGGGTATCGTCTCTTCTCCTACTCCAGACACTCCTCGGAAGTGAAGCAGAGCGGCTTAGGTAGCCTCCTCTCCTACGCCAGTTTGGCTCCGATTCATGGGGGAGCTGTAGCAGGACTGTGGGGGAGGAAAGCTCATGCCACCGCAGGGGGGGGGGGCTGTGCCAGCAGGGGTTGCCGCCCGTCCATCTCTGTGTGCTGATTTCTCTTCTTGGGAACAGAATTGGAGGGTTCCCCAAACGGGAACATTTGCAAGCCCTCCATAGCACCACACCTGGGGCCATCGGATTTGGACTCCTCCAGGACATCTTCTCTCCCCCGGGGTTCACCTGGCACGCTGCAGCAGCACACCTCTGCAGGCCCCAGCAGGCCTCCCACTCCAGGGCAGCCCCTCTGCCTCTTTTCCTGTGCTGCGTGCCTGTTGCAGTCATGTGCATCAGCGTACACCCTCTCAGAAGACGTGGGCTGGGGAATGTGGCTTTGCAGGGTCAAGGCTGAGGATCAGCACGTTTATGGGGCCTTTTCTTACAGCCCAGCAGCCCCTTTTCCTGGTCAAGGGAGCCCGAGGCAGAGATATGAAGAACCAGGCCACACAGAAGGGTCCCAGGGCAGGAGGGGTCTTATCTCCCCTGGGCCCAAACAGGAAAGGACCACAGTTAGCTGTTCATGTGCTGCCATTTCTGTCTGGGTTCTTCAGCCCAGGCCTGTGAAGTGCAGGGGAAGGGGCAGCACAGTCACTCGACTTTGGCAGGACGGTGGTGGAGTGGGGTAGGGTGTGAGTTTCAAGGAAGACTGTGGGGGTGGGTCCTGTCCTTTACTTCTGGAGAACTGGGCGGGTCTCGGGGTGTGTGTGTCTGTCCCCTGTTTGGGCTCTCCTTGCCCAGAGACCGAGCCAGATTCTTGCAGGTAGGAGGCCCCTCCGAGGGCTGTGTCGGGGGCAAGTGTGTCCCGTCACACCCAGCTTTCCTGGTTCATGGCCGTATCTAAGAGACTTTTCCAAAGTCGTTGAAGCTGATCTTGGAGCAGTGAGTCCCAACAGTCAATTCCGCCTTCTGTTCATTCTAGTCTTAATTGGAACCTGCTGCCAGTATCTGTAACTGTGCAGTCCCCTTCTCAGAGTCTGAGTATTCTGGGAGAGAAGATAATGTCGCCACCTCTTCTTCCTCGCCATGCCGCTGTTTGTGCGACGAAGCCCCGGGCTCTCTTTTGGCCCTAGGTTGGCCGGGATTTCTTCCTAGCTGAGAACCTTAGTTTCCCAAAAGGTCCCGCTTCCCCCGGAGGCTGGCTGGGCGGCTGGGACTCCTCGGCAGTCTCTGCCCTGCTTCTGCATCTTGCCACCTTCTCTCCTGTCTCGCTGCTCCTCTGCTCGGTGCCTGGCTTGGGGAGGGGAGGGGGGGGAGATGTGTGTGGGGTCCTATCTTCAGGCAGCAGTGTGTGTGGTGGGCCTGGAGACCTCCTGGCTGTGGCCGCCTCCCCTGGCCCGGCAGCTTGAGGAATCTCTTGGCCGGCTGGCTTGGGAGTGGGACTATTTCCTCCGCATGGGCTCGCCTCTAGCCCCTTCCCACTCTGCTGCCTGTGAGCTAACTTGTGCTGAGGGCGCCCTGAGCGGGCTTCCCTGCCGGTGGAGGCCGGGGGTGCTGGGCGGCCTCCTGGGGACAGCTGGGCCACGCGCTGCTTCCCACCCCCCTAACCGAGTCCTGTGAGTGTGAGGCTAACGGACTGCTGCACCTTTCCAGGGTCGCAGTGCACGGGGCTCTTCAGCACCACAGTCCTGGGAGGCTCCTCCAGCGCTCCAAACCTCCAGGATTACGCTCGGAGCCACGGGAAAAAGTTTGCCTCCGGCTTTTTGTACAAAGATGGTAGGTGCATTCTCTTCCGCAGGCCCCTGAGCTGTGCGGTGGAGGGCAGGTGAGGGGCATCTGCTGACCAGGGCAGGAGGGTGCTCAGCCCCACAGGACTTGCGGAGCGTGGGCCTGGCTCTGCTGCTGCTGCTCTGTGGGCAGGGGGCAGGGGAGGGCTGTGGGAAGACAGCCTTGCCCAGCAGTTAGATCTCACTGCCAAAAACCTTTCAAAGCAGAGACCTCCTGAGGGAAAGGGGAGAGGAGATTTCTCGCTTGGGCTTCTTGTTGAGGGGGGGGGGGGGGAGTCAGAGGGCCGGGGAAAGGAGAGCTGCGGCAGTTTGGCCACGGAAAACCAGGTGGCATGGAGTCACGTTTTTTAGAAAGTCTTTGTAGTTTTTTTTTAAAATGGCATTCTTTTGCCCATGTGAGAGAGTGCCGAAATGGCGGAAGCCCTTTTCTTGCCCTTCAAATTGGAAATGTGCCTTCGCCTGTGGAGGCCTGCCAACTCTTGAAGCTCCTCTTCCTGTGTGGGGATATTTTCAGTCTTTTTGGTTTGGGCATTTTCAGCTCTGGGACCTGGGAGAAGCTGCAGAGGCCCGAGGGGGTGAGTCAGGCCCCCGGGGCTTCCGAAAGCTGGCTTCTCTGTAGCTGCAGCCCCTCCGACGGTCTGGAGGGTATTTAGGGGCTTCTGCGTGCCTCAAGCAGGAGCAGAGTACTCAGCCATTAGACATGGTGGGTTTACTGGTGTTCTCGCTTTCCAACCGTCTGCTTCTGTTTGGGTTCAGACACAAACTTTAAAAGGTGGCTCAGTCAACTATGTACCTGCCTTCATGTGTTTCATGAAGAATAATTGCACACTGATTTGGTTGCAGCAGAGCCTGTTTTTTTCTTTCAAGAAGCCCCACTATTCTGTCAAAACGGAGGAGGGGGAGGTTGCACTGTTTGGCCCCCTCCCTGGCTGGGCGGGTGGGCAGCAAGGAGGGGCTGCTGCCCGGAGGGAAGGCAAGGAGTGTCTGGCCGCTCCTTTCAGGCCCCAGGAGGGCGGCCACTCCCACCTGCTCCTCCAGTGCGTGGGAAGATGTCACAGGAGCAGAGCAAGACTTTTCCTGAGGGGGGAGGAGGACCCTTTTTCTCAGCGGGGCGGAACAAAATTTCTTCACTTCCTTTCTCCTTTCTGCTCGGATCACCCAACTTCCAGTTTCTTTCCTGCCTCGGATAGGGAGAGCACGTCAGCCATAGGCTTTTTTTGGCTTTCTTCTCGCCTCAAATCTCTTTCTTGCCTCTTGCTTCATCCCATGATACCATTTTCTTCCTTTTCATTCCTTAGTGTTAGAGGAAGGCAAAAAGCACTTTTTAAAATTTGGGGGCCAAAATCTGCATCTTCAAAATGGCATGCAGGTCAAAGGAGGGGGGGCTTCTCTGTGACGGAGAGCCCCAAGCCCCTTCTGCTGGCGGTGAAGCCAGTGGTGACGACGTCCACACTCTCCCGGGACCCAGTTTTCTGGACACCCATGAGGCTGGGAGCGGACCACAGGGCAGACGCAGCAGAAAACACGGCCTCTTTTCCCAGCAGGTGGGAGGCACTGATGACACTTTGCTGCGGACAGGCGATTGCTGCCCCGAGGCCTCTCCCCAGCCGGTCAGATTGGCAGAGGAGGGTGAGGCAATAGACTCCGCAGCGGAGGGCAGGCAAGATCGATCTTGAATGAGCACTTAAAACACAGTGAAATATCAAAGATGAGGCAACTTGGGTGCTCTACCAATCTTTCGACTCAGGCTTGAAGATTTATTTCAAATAGATGACATCCTAATCTATTCTACTTCTGATGATGCTCCCGGTGAAATTGACAAGAGTGAATTGCGTGGGTTATTTGAGTAACCTGTGCAGCTCATAAACTTAAGTAACTTGAGCAGCAGGGGGCCACTGCCATGCGGCTGCGTGTGTGTATGTGTGTGTGTGGGGGTCACCTGTGACCTCCAAGTCAGGCTTTGCAGAAAGGACTCTCAGGTGTTCTGCAAACAGCACTCTTCATCTTACGCAGTCCTTTGTGGACCTCTCTGCATATGTGGGATTCTGAAAAGAAAGGAGAGCAGCTGTTCGAGAGGTCTACTTATTTCCACCCTAGACACGGTCCCATGGGCTTGCTTCCACGCCAGGCCCTTTCAGGGATTTCTGAGATCGTATCAGATGGATGTCATGTACAAAAAGGATCAGTGACTTTTCAGAGAGAAGTCAAACCTAACCTACATTGATGGCCAGTCTACTGGAACCTCTGTCAGGGGAGGACCTACATCAAAAGACAGCCAGGTGCAGATCTGCCCAGGTGTGAGCCTGAAGGGCTGGGGAGCTGTTCTGAACAACCAACCAATTCAAGGCTGCTGCTTGGAGGTAGGCGCCAAACTTCCCATCAGCATCTTGGAGACAAGGACCGTCTTCCCGTGCCTTCCTGAAATTCCAACGGTGCATTCAGAGCAGACACAGGCTGATCCACACGGAGAGGAATTTCCAGGATTCTACAAGGGGCCGAGAAACACCTGCTGTCCATCCAGGTGGGACACGTCCAGGGCAAGCACCGTCTACAAGTGGACCTGATGAGCAGGCAAGACATGTGCTGCACCTTCCCCTGCACTTCACGGACAAGACAAGACACCTCAAGAAGCAGAGTGGGAACCGGACCCTTTGCTCTTCCAAATGATCACCTTACACCTGGGGCAACTGGCCATAGATCTCTTTGCCAGTGTCAACAATCATCGGATGAGGAGGTTCATGGTAAAGTCCTGCCCACCCCCCACCCCCATTGGCAGAGGCCACAGACTCATTCACATCCAATTGGCTGCCTTTCAGAGAGAGAGAGAGAGAGAATGTCGTGGCTCCCTGCTGGCCGAGATGTCCTTGGTTTTTTGTAATCAGGGACCTGGTGGTAGTTCCACTTCTACCCTTACCAGTGACCTAGGAGGACATGCTGAATCAAGGTCCTGTATTTCATCCACAGCCTGGATGGTACAAGTTGACCATGTGGCTATCGAATGGAGAAAATACATAAGAGCTGGTCATCGATGTCCTTACGGCCTCCAGGTGCTGTTCTGCAGTGAGAATCTACAACTCCACCTGGAAGGCCTTTGTCAGATGGTGGAGGGAAAAGAGCACTGATCCTAACAAACCACACCTTTCTTACATCTTAGAATTCCTGAACAGTGTGGTTGTCTCCGGGCTGAGAAGTTCCACACTTAGACGTCAAGTCACAGTATTAGCTACCATCCTTCCTCAGTACAGGAACATGCCTCTATATCCAGACACCCTCACGTGCAGAGATTCCTCATGGGAGTCCCGCAGATGGAACCTCCACAATCACATAGGTTCCCTGCTTGGAGGCTCCATACTGTTCTATCTGCGTTAACCAAACCGCTGTTTGAACCAGTACAGTCTGTTCCACTGAAATAGCTTTGCATGAAGACACTCTTTCTTATAGCTGTTGTTTCAGAGCTTGGAGCCCTATCTGTTAAGCTGGGACTTTGTACCTAGGGCTTATTTTCAGGGGGTGTCTTATTTTTTTCCATGATTTTGCGCCCCACCCCCCACCCCCCGTGACCAGATCAGCTGCACCATGGAATCTGTAACTAGGGCTTATTTTTGGAGTAGGGCTTATATTTCAAACATCCTCAAAAAATCCTGAAAAATCATGCTAGGGGTTATTTTCAGGGTAGGTCTTATTTTCGGGGAAACAGGGTATTTTCCATCTTGATAAGGTTGTCCTATGAACTGACCCGGCATTCAAGCTGAAGGTTGCCACCAAGTTTCACACCCAACAAGAGATTTTTCTTCCTACCTTCTCACTAATCTCATCCAAGAGAAAGGCTCTGTCACCCCCGGAGGTTAAGAGCTCCCTCAAGGCTTTCATCCTCAGATCTCAACCAATTAGGAAATCAGAATTTGTATTCATCAACATATGTCCCCCTAACATGGACAATCCCATGTCCAAGGTTACCATTCGTTCCACACATAGGAGATGCACAGCCGAGGCATACAGACCACAAAACATGGAGGTTCCCTCTGGAATCACCTCTCACTCAATCCACAGCTCCACTACCAATGCAACCTTAGCTAGGAATGCTTCAGTAGAGGACATCTACAGGGCTGCTACTTGGTCCTCTATGTTCATATTTATCAGACATTACAAAAGTAACTCACTTAGCGCAGCAGACACCATCTTTGAAAGATGCATATTACAACACATAGTAGAGGGTTAGACGATGGCCAATGGACACTGCTTTTGGAGATCCCAATCAAGATGTCCTCCTGCCCCATCCAAGAATGGATTATTGGATGCTCACCTTGAATGGTCCTTCTCTGGTGGGGTCAGGAGGACATCTTGGCCCTCCTGGTTTTCATCGTCAGTGTCATTGTCAGGTAATCTAAGATTAATTTTCAGTTAGTCTCAGTTGAGATCCAGTTTTCTTCCTTCCTGTCTTTAACTTGTTGCAGTTATTGTTTGAAATGTTCTAAGTTAGTTGACTAAGTTACAGTTGTATGCAGGATCATGATACTTCTGAGTGAAGTCTCAAAACTGGAAATTGGGCAATCTCCACAGAAAGGAGACAGGAAGTGAAGAAATTTGATCCGCCTCCCTTAGAAAAGGGGTGGGGACCACCCAATCAAGTTGTCCTCCCGACCCCACCAGAGAATCACTCTAGATTGCGGCAGTTCACATGGAAGCTTCAGGAGGCGGATTACCATGGAATTGGATCTCCACTGAGCACAGACCCACAACACTCTAGGAATTTTCCAAGCTGAAATTGGTGACGGGGCTGGGTAAAGGGGTCAGCCAGCCAGGAAGGCTGAGAGTTCCCTTGTGGGACTGTACTGCGTACCCTTGCATGTGGCACTAGGCTCTGGGAACTGCTGTCTACTGACCTGACCTTGAGATTGGGCCTCAGCTGGTGTTGGGGTGGGGCTGGAAGAAAACGGGTCTGCTTTGCAGAAGACGCACCCTCGGGGCTGACCTGCCTTGTGGGACTCTCCATCTGCTCCCCCCCCCCCGCCCGCTGCTTTGTTGGCTCTCTGTGCCCTCTGCTTCTCTTGATAACGCATCAACGGGCCCAATGTGATGGGGGGCCAGATATTGAGTTTAGGGGTCTCCACCACCACCGGTTGGCTGCTGGAGCCATGGGCAGCTAGCAAGCACAAGGTTGCAGGGGGTCGGGGTGGCAGCTGCCAGCAGTGACTAACTGAAGTGATGCTGTCTTCTTGTTTTCTCAGAGCTCTTGTCTATGCCAGCTGTAAAGCGGTTTTCTGTGTCATTTGCAAAGCATCCAACTAATGGTATGTTTGCTTCTTAATGTGACTTTTCCCCTCCCCCTCCCATCCTAACGGTTCCTGTGCATGCCGGGTGAGTGGTCAGGTGAGTGGGGTCTCTGCAACTAACCAGCACGGCTGCTTCCCCCACTGGTGACCTCGCAGGGCTGATGTGGTCCCGTGTGGTGAAATCTTCCACACGCGTGCAGATGTGTATAGGCAGGGCAGCGTGGGTGGCTCATGACAAGGCCGGGGGGGGGGGGTGGTGGTGGTGGCTGCCCTCAGCTCCCCAGCCCAGAGGCCCCTTCTGCAAGTGCCAGGCATCTCCGCAAGATCTCTGCTGGCTTCCTGGAGAGCACCTGCCTGCCTGCCTGCCCTGGCTGATCTGGTGCTGCATGGAGAGTTGGGATAGCTGTGGGAGGAAGCCTTCCTTCCTGAATTCCTCCCCGCCCAAGACACAGTCAATTTGGGTGAAAGGGGTGGGGGGTGGGGGGTCCTGTTTCTTTCAGCATTTAATGCCTTTTAATGCCTGAATTGAGTCATGGAAAAAGTGGTTTTATGAGGCTTGTATCTAGAAACGTGTTTCTGTTATTTCATACCAATGTACCATTCCCAGCCCTTTTGCCCTTCCCACAGGGTTGAGGCTCTTTCTTTTCAGTTTTGAGGCAAATAGAATGAAAATATCTAACATTAGCTAATTCTGTTCCTTTGCTAGAAAACGTGTAGAGTCTTCTCCCTAGAACTAATTCAACAGTTAGAAGCCTGACACGGTCCCTTTCAAGCCTAGACAGAGTCTTGTGCCTTGTACTCCCACCCCTGGCCGCCCGGCCTTGATGCAGACTGGGGGGTTGGGGCTGGTCTCGAACACGGGTTCCAACTCCAGGATGATATTTTATAGATCCTTCCACTGCATGGGAGGAGCTTTGTTAGCCCAGTCAGATCTGCAGTGGGCCAGCTCAAGGTGTCCCTTCAAGCTTACGCTTGACCAATCACCTCCAACATTTGGCTAAAGATGTTAGGGTGTCAGGACGGAAAGTTAAAGCATATCCACCTTGGATGCCTGAGCTAAGCGGTGAGGTGTGAGCCCTGGAGGCTGTTCTGTTCCCAGCGTGGGTGGGCCTGCCGGCCTCCACCTCTCAAACAATGCTATGTTCGTTGGTTGTGGTGGGTTTTCCATACAATGCTATGTTAGTCTAAGGTGTGTTTCATCCTCATACGATTCATGCCCCCAGCCTCCATGCTGAGCCTCTGGCATGAGCCCACTCCTGCGGGTCGGTGGCAGCGTCATTTAACTGGGAGGTTTCAGGGTATCGTTCTCATATCATGTTGGGCCAAACGGACCGCCTTCTTAGCTAGCTGTAAAAAGATGCAGGCTTGGAGAGAGCAGAATGTTGTAGGTGAAGTGACTCAAAAGGAAAACGTGGCTCATTGTACTCAGAGCAGCGAATGTTGCAGAAGAAGCCCAACATTCCTGTTCTTTGGTATGCGCCGCACCACACTGCCATCGCGGCTGTGTCGCGTCTTGGCGCGATGCTGCGATGCGTCTTGGCAGCGTATGAGGGAGGTCACCTGTGACCTCCAAGTCAGGCTTTGCAGCAGGGACTCTCAGGTGTTCTGCAAACAGCACTCTTCATCTTACGCAGTCCTTTGTGGACCTCTCTGCATATGTGGGATTCTGAACAGAGTGAGGGAGGTTTCTAATGGAGGGCAGCTGTCCAAGAGGGTAGATGGGAGCTCTGCCAGCAAGAAGGGCACAGCTGGCAGAGTTGCCTTCTTCTTTTGCTGGGGAAGGGTTTTTTTACGGGGGTGGGGGGAGAGACCCTCATCTACTGCCTGACTTGGTGCCATCCAGCAAAAGGGCCAAATGCATAAAGCGGCCTCTGATCTTAGCTTGGGAAGGAAGCGGGAAGGCTGGGAGGGGATGTGTGCCGCTGGTGGCCGAGGCCAGGCCAGAGGTGAGGCTTCTGCTGGGTCACTTCAAGCCCTTGTGGGGGGGAGGGGGGCGTTGCCACTTGACCGCTGTGGAGGATCCTGAGTGGGCTGCTGGCCGAGGTTCCTCCTCCTGTGACCCTGACTGTGTGCCCAGCTTGCTCCCACCCCCTCCTCACCTGTGCCCTTTTTGGCCCCTCCCCTCAGATGAGCTGGAGGGCGGGTGCCTTGCCCAGCTGCTCCGTCGGTTTTGCTCTGATTTTGCCATCTCTCTGGACGCCCCCCTGGCCCGCCACCTCCACCAGTGCTTCTACCACCTGCGCCTCTTCCGGAATTGGCTGGTCTCTGGCCAGGGTGATCTGGAGAGCCTTCACGGTACAGCACGGCATGGCATGACAGGCTTGCAGCCTTGGCGTGTGCCCAGTGGGTGCTGACGGAGGGCCTTCCCCGGGCTGGCTTTCTTGCAGGTGCCGCTGGGGATGCCCAGGAGAGCTCCTTTGCCACCCTGCACTTCGCCTGGCCTTGTCTGTTTGAGCTCAGGTTTATTGCCTGGGCTGCCCGCTGGCTGGCTGCCCACAGCGGTGGGGGCCGCTCCTCGCTTCTGGGTGGGAGCCGGGCAGGGGAGAGGCTTGCTCTGTCCTGAGCTGCTTCAGCTGGCTGTGCACGGGGGGCGTGGCTTGTGTGCTTGGGCTTCTGGCGGGATTAACCTGTCCTCAATCTGCTCCCCCTGGTGGGGGGGGGGAGCAGGAGCCAGCCCAGCTTCGCCTTTACCTTGCAGTGCGTGTTGTGTTGCACGGGCTGGCAAAACGTTTCCCTGCCAGGGGAGAAGAGGAGGCAGCGGTGCAAATTGCAGAGAGAGAGAGAGAGAGAGAGAGAGAGAGCACACGTGTGGGCGAAGCAGACCCTGGGGAACGGGTTGCCTCCATCCCCACGCTGCTCCCTGAGCACTGGGAAGTGGGCAGGAGGTGGGTTTTGCTTCCCTGGACAGGACTTATCCTTCTGACCCAAAGCCCCTGAGAGGCCTCTGTGTGGCAGTGTCTGCAGGAAACCCGTGGCCTGGCCACAGAGCCTGGTTGCTGCCTAGATCAGGGGGGCCAGTAGGAATGAGGGATCTTTTCTGTTTCAGTGAATCAGAGCAACCTCAAATGTACAGACACTGCTGTCAAGATCCTGGTGTCCCCAGACTGCCTGGAGCACCAGCATTTATGGGATGGATTCAGTGCAACTTGTCCCTGAAATCTGCCTCCATCCCTGAAGACTGGAAGATGGCCAATGTCACACCAATCTTTAAGAAAGGGTCTAGGGGGGACCCGGGAAATTGCAGGCCAGTCAGTTTGACGTCTGTTCCTGGTAAATTAGTTGAATCTATCATTAAAGATAAAATTATAAAACATGTAGAAAAGCAAGACCCGCCGAGGGAGAGTCAGCATGGCTTTTGCAGAGGCAAGTCCCGCCTTACAAATTTACTACAGTTCTTTGAGGGTGTAAACAGACATGTGGATAAGGGGGAACCAGTGGACATTGTCTACTTGGATTACCAAAAGGCTTTTGACAAAGATCTCCACCAAAGACTATTGAGAAAACTCAACAATGAGGGAATAAGAGGGGAAGTCCTCCTATGGATTAAAAACTGGTTGAGGAACAGGAAGCAAAGGGTGGGTATAAATGGGAAATTCTCACAATGGAGAGATGTAGGGAGTGGTGTCCCCCAAGGATCAGTGGTGCGACCGCAGTTGGAGTACTGTGTTCAGTTCTGGTTGCCACATCTCAAAAAGGATATTGAAGAGATAGAAAAAGTGCAGAGAAGGGCAACGAGGATGATTGAGGGACTGGAGCACCTTCCTTATAAAGAGAGGCTGCAGCATCTAGGACTCTTTAGTTTGGAGAGGAGACGTCTGAGGGCGGATATGATTGAAGTCTATAAAATTATGCATGGGGTAGAAAATGTGGACAGAAAGAAATTTTTTTCTCTTTCTCACAATACTAGAACCAGGGGGCATCCATTGAAAGTGCTGGGGGGAAGAATTAGGACTAATAAAAGGAAACATTTTTTTTTTTTTTCCACTTAGCGATGTGATTGGTGTTTGGAATATGCTGCCACAGGAGGTGGTGATGGCCACTAACCTGGATAGCTTTAAAAAAGGGGCTTGGACAGATTTATGGAGGGAGAAGTCGATCTGTGGCTATGCAATCTTGATCCTCCTTGATCTGAGATTGCAAATGCTATGTAACAGTCAGGTGATCCAGGGAGCAGCAGCGAGCACTTGAGGCCATTGCTTTCACCCCTCCCTGCCTGTGAGGCTCCCAAAAGGCACCTGGTGGAGCCCACCTTCTCTGGAGTAGCAGAGAGCTGGACTAGATGGACTCTGGTCTGATCCAGCTGGCTTGTTCTTATGTTCTTAGTGAAATTTAAAACTCAGGCCATGGCGGCATTTGGTATCCTGAACTCTCACAAAAGAGAAATATAAGGGGATGCACACTGTAACGAAACAAAACAAAAATCCTGCCTTCATATATAGATATGCTGATGGGGCCTGAACTGGCTGAGATCTTGGGGATCAAGCGAAAAGAGATATTGGGGCTATTGTGGATATCGTGGTGAAAATGTCAGCTCAGTGTCTTGGTCCTGGACTGTTCAATAACGAGACAATTCCTTTATTGAAATTTCCTTTTCGGACAGTTTCCTTTATTGAAAAAGCATCAGGATAAAGCATTTAGACCTCCATTGACAGAACTGGGAATTAGGTGCCCAAACAGCTTCTGTTATGCCCTCACTCCATCCCCCCCCCCCTTCCACGTAGCTTAATACCGTCTTCCACCAGGGGAGAAAACAGCATCTCTCTGTTCTCATGGGAAAGCGAAGGCCCCGCCTTCACCAGGCCATCCATCCTCCCAGCGCTTTGGAGCGCAGAATCAGCTGGTGGCTAAAGAGCAAGTGAAACGATTGAGCAAGCAAGGGAGGGCAGGTCCAGGCAGAGGGTCCCGCCTCCCGGTCGGTCGGGAGACCTATCAGGATCGTGCTGGAACAAGGCCAGGTCATGACAGCAGTGGTGGGAAGGGCAGACTCCCTGCCGGGGATGTATTAGGAGAGGGGCTGGGGAAAAAACAGCATTGGGGTGTCCTTGCATTGGCTTATGATGCACCTGCATTGGGAATACTGTGTGCAGTTCTGGAGACTGGATCCCAAAAGGGACACTGTTGAGCTGGAAGAAAATAGAAGAGGGCAACTGAGACGGCGAGGAGGCTGGAGCACCGGTCCCACGAGGACCGGCTGAACTGAAGTTTAGACAAAAGGTAGCTTGGAAGGGACATGATGGAGGTTTATAAAGCTATGCAGAGGAAAAGCACACATAGAAAATGTATCCCTTGTGTGGTAAAACTTGAGAGCCCCGGTTGAAGTTGCTGGGAAATGTGTTCAGAACAGATTTCACTGAGTTAAACTACCTGTGGATGTTATGGCAGCCACCTTTAGCAGGGAACTAGCCGGATTTGTGGAGGAGAGGTCCACGGCGGCCAGAGGGAACCTCATCGTACAGAGGCAGCCCTGTGTGTTTGGTCCTCCAGGCAGCCACTCAGCTGCTGTGCAGAACAGTGTCCTGAACTAGGTGGACCCTCACTGGTTTAACAGCCAACTGCACTAACTTTAGGGTGTTGTGGGTTTTCTGGGTTGTATCGCCATGCTGCAGAAGTATTTTATATATATAAATGTAAACACGGAAAAACTCTATAATCCCTCCACCTATATACCACTGTAAAGTGTATAATATACTCAATCACAATCATCTTTATTGGCTTAGAGTATAAAAACGTGGTTATACTCAGTTGTTAAAGTTAAAAGAGATCATATATGCCGTCTATGGGTTTTACATTCCAGCATGATAGTTTCTAAAAAAATATAAAATAGGTTATTAGGTAGACATCAGAGTATAATATACTCATTAAATAAATAATACAAATAAAGTGTTCAAAAACGTATACAATACAATTTTCCAATGTAATCAGCTAAATAAACCCAATTGGTTCCGTCATTCAATGTCACTGCGTGACGGTACCAAAAGTTCATAGTAGTTGTACATATTTGTATCATTTGTATTATTATTTATGTAATGAGTATATTATACACTTTATAGTGGTATATATAAAATTGCCAATAGCAGTACAAGTGTGCAATGTTTCTCTGTTATGTCCTTTTCCTGTTCATATATATTCCGTTGCACACTAGATCCTTTTTATCTTCAGGAAGATGCCAGCCACAGATGCAAGTGAAAAGTCAGGAGAAAATACTTTTGGAACACGGCCATACAACCCGGAAAACCCACAACACCGTAGTGATTCTGGCCGTGAAAGTCTCCGACAATACACTGCACTTACTTTCTTATGAACCATTTGGAGGAATTTTTGACCAGAGCCATGGACAGCCTTCAAAGAGTGTTAGACAGATTAATGGAGGACAGGTCCATCTGTGACTGCTAGCCATGGAGCCTCCTCAATCAGAGGCTGTCTACCTCTGAATCCCAGTGCCAGGAGGCAAGCCCCAGCCTCCACACCCGGTGGTTGGATCTTGAGACACAACTGGTTGGCTGCTGGATTGGCTGGACCCTCACTGGTCTGACCTAGCAGGGCTCTTCTGATGTGTTTGCCAGAAATGCATATTTGAAAAGGATGTGCTGATCACTATCCTGGTGCCAACCAGGAGCAACAGGGCCCAGCCCGGCCCAGAGAAGTTCATGACACGAAATGGCCAATAGGCAGTGGGAGGTTCCCTTTGGACCAGCTGGTGCTTTCCAATCCATGTGTGCGATTTGAGGGGTGTTGTGGGAGGGGGGAGGTTTCGGGGGTGCTGCGAGGACTGGCCTCCCCTCGGGCGCTGACGTGCGAGGGCCCTTCTTTGTGCTCCGGCTGCAGGCTTTGAGGGCTGCTCCATGGTGCCCAGCATCTACCCCCTGGAGACGCTGCACAACTCGCTCTCCTTGCGCCAGGTCAACGATTTCTTGACAGGTGTCTGCAGGAGGTGCAACAGTAACCACTCCGGTGCTCCCACAGGTACCTGTCCGAGGGAGAAGGGGGTCAGGATCTGCAGGGGCCCAAGGGATGCCTTGGGGTAGACATCAGCTCCTGCCCTTTCGGCAGCATCGGGGTGGCATGTTGTTGGCGGGAGGGAAGGGGCGCTGGAGGTCTGGAGGGGGCTTGCCCACACACTAGCCTGCCCGGGAACTCCTGCAGTCACCCCAGTGGAAGCCGTCCTCGTGGCTCTGGTGTGGCTGGCAAAAAACAGCCTGCAGAGGCAGCCACGGTTTGTGGTGGGGGGAAAGGCTGACCTGGTGGTTTCCTCTCTCCGGCAGCCCTGTTTGACTCCCTGGAGAGCCAGGCGCCAGGCGACACCTTCATGCGGCAGCAAATCCTGTCATCCTCGTCGTTGCCGCTGCATTCCCGCTCTGACAGACCCCCCTGGTGTGAGTGAGGGGGGGCGGGGAGGGGAGGTCTGGGGCACGGGCTCAGGTGCAGCTTAGGTGAGATTTCTCTTGTGCTGAAGGAAGAGGAATGGGGGGGTTAGTGCAGCATAATTCTGGTGACCAGAGGAGGGGGGGGCATCCTGCCTCCCGAGGGGGGGCGTTTGGCCAGCAGCTGCCCGGTGGAGGGTTTCATGAGCCGCTTGAGCCTTCGCAGGCAGCCTGTGCAAGTGACCAGTGTCTGTGTTTGTGGTTTCCTTGCAGACAGCAGTGGGCCCTCAAGCACCGTCTCCAGCGCCGGACCTTCATCCCCCACCCCCTTGGAAAGCTGTCCCCATTTCAGCTTCACGGAAAAGCCCCCCTTTGGCTGCCAAGTCAGCAAGGAGCAGCCCAGCGGCCACCTGCCCACAGAGGGACCACCGAGTGCAGAGGTGGAGAGTTTGTGTGGCGGCAGAGCCTGGCGAGAGGTCCCAGCCGTGGACCAGGAAGGGGTGGGGCAGCGTCTGCCAGGGCCTTGGGAGCAGACCCTGGAGCAAGCCTTGGAGCAGATGGGGGTCCCAGGGCAGGAGGCAGAGGTCCGGGGGGCTTTGCTGAGGCTGGCAGGGGAGGAGGGGGAGGGTCCCTGCCCGTCGATGGTGAGCCAAGAGGCGGGCTCGGAGGGGCATCACGCAGGGGCAAGTGGGAAAGACGAATCAGGTGAGCTGCCCAAAGAGGGGCGGGAGAGGCTCGCAGGCAGGGCCCCAGAGCAGGACCCAGGTGGGCAGACTTGTGAAGAAACTCTGCCGAGCCCCCTTCTCTCCCCTGGGGAAAGCAGCTAGCGTGGATCTGGTGCTTTCCATACGGCAAATTTCCCAGCAGCCCATTGGAGACTGGGGTGGGGGGTCCTGTAGGGACTTGTGGTGGCTTCTCTCTGGCTCTGCTGCAGCTGGGTGAGGCAACCGACTGTCCTAGTAGCAAGGCCACCCCGGGCTGCCATTCAGGACTCAGGAGCTGTGCCTCTCTTGGGTGGCTCTCGGGGCCACGGGGTCAGCCCCTGAAGCGGAGCGGAGATTCTGCTGCAGCTGAGCGGCAGGCAGGCAGGCAGTGGGCAGGAGGAGGCCCGGCCCCAGCGGCTGTGAGGATGCAAAGGAACCCGCGGGGGAAATGCCAAATAAATGTATAGTGCAGAGTAAATATTTAATATATTCTTAGTGTCTACAAGGTGGGGGTGGGGGCCTCTGTGTTCTTGTTTATCTCCCTCCCCCCACCCCACCCCCCGGCCTGCGAAAGGCTTGTCTGTGGTTTGGATTTGTCTGTGTTATTCTTTCACTTAGGAACTGCGAAAGTGTTTCCAAAGAGCCCTCCTTGTACTCGATGTGTGAAACGCAGTAAAATGCTGAGGCCCCTCCCTCTGGGTGCATCTTTCTCTCTGTGTCTTTTCCCTGCTGCTGCTGCTGCTGCTGCTGCCGCCGCCGCCGAGTTTTTGCCTCTCTGCTTTCTCTTGTCGGAGCTTCGTGGGGGCACCAGCGGTATCTTGTTCCAGAGGGGCTGGGTAGAGAGGGGAGGAGATAGGAGGAAGGATACAGCCCAGATCTCAGCATGGAACCATTTTTGCTGTCACCAGAGAAAGTGAGAACATCTCTCTGTCCTGCACCTGCCCTCAGGAACGGTCCCGAAGGTGAGGCAGAGGCACCTTTCTGTAGCCTGAGTTCCGCCAGGCAGGGGGCAGCACCAGGCTGGGGTGGGGGGGTCTCTGCCACAGTTCGCCCCGCTGTGCGTTGAGCATCCAGCCTTTGTCAGGGAGTGCTGGACACAGCTCACCCCCAGGGAAATGCCAGCTAGGGGGAGTGGAGGACTTCCTGCAGGGAGCAGGGGTTCTTCCTGTAGGAAGGCCAAACCAGGCCTGACCCACGGACAGTGTTCTTGAGACATTTTTGAGAAGTGCTTGGCCATTTGAAAGTGATCCTGATTGGGGCTGAGGCACAGCAGGGCCACACGCTCTTGCTCCCCACGCACACACCTCATGCGCCTGTTCAGGTTCTACGACTGCCGTGGCAGGGCTGCCTCAGGGGCAGAGCAAGGTCACGTGGCTCCATTTTTAAATGGCCAGCTTGGTCTCGAGAGTGGCGGCAGGGCGCATGGTGGCCGTGAACTCTTGTTTGGTGCTAAGAAGGCACCTGCTGTGGTCTGGCTGGCAAGGGCCTCTGGAGGAGGCGTGGTGGGTGAGCTCTGCGCCCCCTCTGCCCCCGCTTCTGGGAGAAGGGTCCTGCGTGGGGATCTTTGGGCCTCGGCTATTTGCTCCTGCCAGGCACTGGGCAGCCAGCAGCGCTGGGAGGGCTCTGGGGGTCTGAGCCCGCACCCATTTCTCGTGAGCGCTCACCGCAGCAGAGGGGGCGCTTTGCCCCCGTGGGATTTCCCCAGAGGCTCCACCCACCGGCATCCTCCTGTGGAAAGAGGACAGGACCCTGAAGATCGCAGTAAATGTGGCTTTATTGGCTAGTGCAGACCCCTCCCTTCACAATCATTAGAGTTACAGAGCGTTGTGCACAGAAATGGGGGCGGGGGGGGGGCGTTGGAGGGACTCAGCTAGATTTATACATGATATGGTTAAAAAGGGGCCCAGGGAAGACCTTGATTCTGTCTGTACAGTATGCAGCAGCAGAGGAAGCTGGAGCAGGAGGTGTCGTGTTGGGAGTGATGAGGATACTGTCCTGCGGGTCAGAGCTTTCAAAGGGTTTGTTGACCTTACATAGAGAAACAAACACACACACTTTGGCCACATGCAAGAACAAGCAAAAGCAGAATGTAAACATTTCTCCCACTGTGGGGTTCTGGGCTCATGGGCCGCAAACTCCATCCCTTGGGCTGGGCTGGGCATGGCCCGTCGTCGTCGTCATCATCATCTAGCATTTCGAGAGGGGTTGCTGCACGGTTAGCATACGCTGCAGGTGGCACGGCCTGCTTGGGAAGGACAATCCAGGTGCAAGGGACCTCAGGTCTTGGTCTGGGGAAAGAACTGGTCAGAGCATCCAAGGGTCAAGGCAGCGTCATGGGGGAGGGGCTTCACTGCGAAAAGCACAGTGGGTCAGACGGCCCCTCCGTTGTTTGCGTCAAGTTTTTCCACAGAGACATTCAGATGTGGGTTGGTGCGTCACCTGGGCACCCCAACCCACAGGGGAGCCCCAGGTCACCAGAGCCCCCCGTGTGCCCAGTGGAGACATTCCTGGCTGCCGAGTCACTCTGACCCGTGGCCTGTGCCTGATGCCCACACGAGCCCCGCGAAGGCGGCACTGGGGGGCCCTTGCTGAGGAAGGCTCAGGGCCAGAGTGCTTGGGGCTGAGCCCCCGCAGCCCACCACTCCTCCGCTTGGGGTGAGGTGGTCTGTGATTTCTCAAGTGGCAGCATTGAGAGACTGGAGTACCCTGTGCGTGGGTGGCCGGGGGCACCCTGCAGTGCGGTGGCAGCAAAGAGAACAGTCAAAGAAAATCACAAAAACTTGGTGCCACTGAAAAACAAAATAAATAGATAAATTAGACAACAACTGCAAAAGGAAGTCCTGTCACAGCAGAGTCCCTTCTGAGATCTGAGGCTTCCAGCAGCAGGGAGATGGTGGCCGGCTTCTGCACAGAGGCGCAGACTGAAAACTTGCCCCAACCCTAGCCTCCCCCCACCTCTTGTGCCGGGGCCTTGTTCCCCTCCTGTGGGGTGGGGGTGGGGGGGGTGCACTGCCGGTGCCTTAAGCGGGGGCTTGGTCAGCTCACCTCTCTGGTGCCTCCTGCAGGGGCTGTGGAGAGGCAGGAAGCCCAAAGGATTGGGCGAGTCACTGCATGTTTTGTCCCTCTAAGGAGCTCGGCAGAACCCCCGTAGTCTCCACACACACCCCCCCCGGCCTGGCTCCTCTCGTGGGTCAGTTCTCTCGGCAAGGGGCGGGGCGTGTGCTCCCCACGTGTCCAGAGTCCTCACCCGCTGCTGCCTGCAACCTCCAGTGCCGCTCCACCACTTCAGAGTTCAGGTGACCTGGAGAGCTGGGATGTCCTCCAGGTCGCCAAGGCCCCCGGCCAAATCTCCTCTCAGCGCAGCTTCGGGAGAAGGCTGTTCCTGTGGGCACACCGAGTTCCCAGGCCACCTCCCGCTTTCAATCCTTTCCGTCTTTGCTTCCAGCCGTTCCTCCGGCCAAGACACGCAGGCAGTTCCGCAGAGCTGACCCTGAACCACCAGAGCCAGCCGGGGAAGGGAGTGCAGGGCAGGCAGAGCGCATGAGCAGAATCAAGGCGGCTGAGATACTCTATAGCGTGATGAAACAAAATCAGTCCTAGACAGTAGAATGGCCCTCGGAGGACCCCTTGACGCGGCACGCCTGCAGGCAGGCAGGCTGGACCAGTCCTGGGCATCTTGGCAAGCGAGGACCACAGAGAAACAAAACTGGCCTGGGAAGAAACGACGGAGCTGTCCCGGATGGGCCCCCGTGGGCGGCAGGGCAAGTGAAGAAGACTGGCAGGCCGGCGCTCGGCTGGGCTCGGGGCTCAGAACTCAATCTTGCAGGCAGGGAAGGACTCGTCCTGCATCACCACTGTGCTGCTGCTGGCCAGGACCATGATGCTCAGCTCCTGCTGCTTCTCGTGCGTCTGCTGGTACCACTCACGGGTCACTGCCGTGTCGTGCGTTGGGATGAGGGTCACCTGCGGCAACACAACGGGCTCAGTTAGGGAAAAAACCTGAAGTTTGGCTTTGGCTTGCCCAGTTCGCAGGGAGGCCAGGTCCACCACAGGAGCCTCTGAGAAAGGGGCATAGGAGGGAACAGGTGTAGAGGAAGGAAGGCTGATGCCCCCAAGGGAAAGCTGGAGGCGGTTCGAAGAAGCCAGTGGGAATCTTAATTCCTGTGGCAGCTGCAAACTCACCCTGGCAATCCTTTAACTCTTGCACTGCTGCATCTTTCCTTTTGGAGGGAACGTGACATCCCTTCGTGGGCCTGGCGGCCTTTCTGATTATGTGCAAAATGACTGTGGGGAGACACAGTTGGGCTGGGAGATGCTCACATAGCAGTATTTGGGTGGGGCAGGGCCTTCCTGGTGTAATTAGGCTTCTCCCCACGTGGTCTAAGCCACAGCAGCCCCATTTCTCAGAGGCTGATGGAGCTGAGGAGCCACTTCGTAGCCACTCTGCCCGTTTTCAGGATGGAGAGAACTCTGCCTCTACTGAAATCAGACTTATATTGTTGTTCTGAAGCTGTGCAAGTCCTCTTGGGTGGCCTGCTCCAACTGCAAACGGCAACTCACCCAGCAACTTACCTGCAAGTTCTCCCCCCACTGGGACTTTCCGTCCAGCAGTGCATCGAGCACCGCTCGGCTGGGCTCCCCGTTGCTGGGGTCGTTCCCACTCACAACGTAGTAGGAAGCTCGAACTTTCTTGAAGAACTCGTGGTCCGTGTTCTTCCCACTACAGTGGTTGGGGATGTAAGCCAAGTCCACGTACACGGGTGGTCCGGAGGGCCCAGAAGAGCTGGTTTTAGGATTGCTGGAAACTTGGGAAGAGAGCAAATGGAATGTCGTTGGTTTATGCTGACTCATTTCACAACGCACAACGCTGCCAATCTTGCTGGTGCCAACTGAAGCCGACTCTGCCATCTTCTAGCCCAAAGCTCCCTGGGGCGTTTCACATGCCTCTAAGCATCTCTAGCTGCCTCAGGTTCAACTTATCTCTGGACCAGTGAAATTGAAGGGTATGGGGGGGGGGCAGCAGGCGGGGGAGAGGATGTCTATGGACTGGAAATGTAGACAGAAAAAGGGAGGCTTCAACTGAAATGTGGACTATTTGGAAGTTATCCCTTTGTAGGCCCCACTACTCTTGTTTTGTAACTGCTAGTGGACCAAGGATAGCTCGTGGCCCCTGCAGAGTTTTAGCGCTCTTTGCTTTGTAGACTCTGGACTTCCTTGTGGGCAGCAGACTTTCTCTGGAGCACTCTACAGCACCCATTGAATTTTTTAATTATAGCATTTTGTTTTTCTTCCGTCACTTCCCCTGTCGAACATACAGCCCTTTTGCTTTAAGGAGGGAAAAGACAGTGGGGCTGGGAGTCCTCCCGGGCTGGGACCAAGCCACCACACCCAGGGAGGTGCTTTGCATCAGACGTTGCTTTCCTCTCCTAGAAGAAAAGCAGCTGGGTGCTCATGGAGAGTTTTTTCTTGATGCGAGAGAGGCCCACCGGTGCATGCCAGAAGCAGATCATGGCTCGGCAGCATCCTGGTGAGGCCCGCTGGGATATGGCAGAGACCCACCAGGAGTGCAGCAGCAACTTATACGAGACCCAGGGCCTACCACCTCATCCGGATTTCTCCCATGAGGAAGCCAAGCCCACGTATTTTTTGCAGGGGGTGGGTGGGTGGGTGGGGTGGACTAGACTCCTGGTGACCAGAGACATCAGAGGCCCAGCCTCAGCAGCCCTGGGACATGCCCAGCTGCCCATAGCCCCAAGAATCTGTTTCCTGTTAAATATAAGTCCTGCCTCAGTAGATGCTCCAAGCAGTGAGGAAGATCATTCCCTTCCACCTGCAACAGCGTTTGGGACTCTTTAGTTTGGAGAGGAGGCAGCTGAGGGGGGATAGGATTGAAGTCTATAAAATTATGCATGGGGTAGAAAATGTGGACAGAGAGAAATTTTTCTCTCTTTCTCACAATACTAGAACCAGGGGGCATACATTGAAAATGGGGGGGGGGGGAGAATTAGGACTAATAAAAGGAAACATTTTTTCACGCCACGTGTGATTGGTGTTTGGAATATGCTGCCACAGGAGGTGGTGATGGCCACTTACCTGGATAGCTTTAAAAAGGGCTTGGACAGATTTATGGAGGAGAAGTCGATCTGTGGCTACCAATCTTGATCCTCCTTGATCTGAGATTGCAAATGCCTTAACGGTCCAGGTGCTCGGGAGCAACAGCCGCAGAAGGCCATTGCTTTCGCCTCCTGCAGGTGAGCTCCCAAAGGCACCTGGTGGGCCACTGCGAGTATCAGAGAGCTGGACTAGATGGACTCTGGTCTGATCCAGCTGGCTTGTTCTTATGTTCTTAGTGAAATTTAAAACTCAGGCCATGGCGGCATTTGGTATCCTGAACTCTCACAAAAGAGAAATATAAGGGGATGCACACTGTAACGAAACAAAAAAAAATCCTGACTAGATATGCTGATGGGGCCTGAACTGGCTGAGATCTTGGGGATCAAGCGAAAAGAGATATTGGGGCTATTGTGGATATCGTGGTGAAAATGTCAGCTCAGTGTCTTGGTCCTGGCTTGTTCTTATGTTCTTATGTTCTAACACCTCAGCCAGAGTCACTGCTAGTTTTAGGGCAGATTGAGACAAGTCCAGGGGGGTTCCCACTCAAACCAGCACCCTTTCCCAAAGGCACCAAGGGAGAGTGGAGGCCACCAATTCGGCACTGGCATTCCCCTTCAGTTGGTGCTGCAAATGAGGAGCACATTTCCCTCGAACAGCTCCTTGGCCAAGGCAGTCCATATGCTAGCATTCCTAAGATGCGGAGGGTGGATGTACAAACAAAAGGCTGCTCGCGTGCTTTAGCCTAGAACCGTGGTGGCAAAGCCAATGGGCCATGCTGGCAGGGGCTGATGGGAATTGTAGTCCATGAACATCTGGAGTGCCATAGGTTCGCCACCACTGGAAAAATGAGTTGTTTCCACATAAGAACTGTGCCCAGATTTTTTTGAAAAGCACAGTCGTACAGACTGGACTGGACAGTTTAGCCTGCCAAATTCTACCTAAAAACAAGAGTATTTGAAAGACCCAGGTGTGGATATGCCAGTGGTAGCCCTGGCTTCTGAAACTCATGCTCCCAGAATGCAATAGTGTGCTGAAAGTTGTCTATGGCAAACATCATGGTTAGCAAAAGTGTCAAAAATAGCTCTCCAAGTTCTTGGATGCGAACGTCGTTTTCCATCTGGCTGCCGTGGATTCCAACACTTCTAAGAATGTCAGACTCCAGAAGACATCTGGCACCACAGTCCTTCTCACTCAGCCAAGGACTGAACCGCAGTTCGATATGTGCACTACGGCTATTTTTATGATAACAAGCAGGAACTTGGGGGGGTGGATTCTCTCACTAGCTCCTTCTGTGCTCTGAAGAATTCCAGTTTTGACATGTGCTACTGAAGTCAGCACACCTGGCTGACAGGCCCAACTTTGTCTGCTGGATCTCAGCCCCACCAGGGGCAGGCAGTACACCAACAGAAGACCTCTGCTTAGTGCAAACAGCCGGCCCCCAGCCTCCACCCCCCAGCCTGTCTTCATCGCCAGAGAGGGCTGCAGGTGGAACTATCCCACGTTTCCTGTGTTGCCCGTCACAACTGGCAGAACAGCACGACCACCTCAGCACCAGAAGACCTCTTCATCGCTTCCTCCAGGCGTGGCAGATCAACCACAGAGGCTCGGGAAATGATCTGGTTGCCTCAAGCAAGAATCCCGCCGTGCCTTTGAGACTGGCCTGGCTGAGCCCCTGGCCCACGCAGTGCCTGCCCTTCGCCTGGCCGATGCGATCTGGCTGCACAAAGCAGCAGCTCACCCTTCTCTAGACAACGTGCTGGTTTTTCCGCAGCTGCCACCTCTGAACGTGTTTCAGGACCCCTGACTTGGTGTGAAGGGGGCCCGAGGCCAGGGGTCGGTCGCCTTCGGGCTGAGGGACAGGATAGAAATGTACTAATATCACAAAAGAACTCACAGGAGCTGGGGGGGGGGGGCAGGCTCCCAGATCCATATAACTGAACTGTTACTCTGGTTCTAATTCACCCGGTGGTGGTGGCGGCGGCAGGGGAAAGGGATCCTGCTTGCGTGGGGGAGTAAGGCTGGAGAGGGGGATTCCTCATCAAGGTCTCGTGGCTTGGGCTCTTGTTCAGCTGATTAAATCCCACAACCCACGTGACAGACGAAGGGCCTGCAGGGCCCACTTCGCCACACACCGTGACCTACCTGGCTGACAGATTTAGTCTAATCAGATGTATTCTCCGGCTCCAGCAGTTTGCATGTTCTTGCAGAGTGGGTCACACTTGGACCAGGGGCTCCTGCCCTGCCAAGCTCAATCTGGGATGCTGGAGGCCGACCCTCTCCCTCAGTGGCCACTGTCTCCCAGTAGCAGGAGGTCCTGCCCTAGAAGGGAAAATGCTCACCTCTGGGGGCACAGTGACCCCAGAATAGAGAGCAGCCCCCCAAAACCCCTGTTCTCTCCCTGTTCTTCCTTGTGTCTGCCTTTGGGGCGGGAACAGAATTTCTGTGCATGTGAGTGACTCAGACTTCCGTTCAGTGGTCACAGCTCCGGCAGGCTGGCTTCCCAGGGCCTTCCAACTCTTGCAAGCCCACTAGCACGCCCGTCAATTCAGCCAATAAAGAAAGGAATGTCTTACCTGGGCTTGTTTTGACCCCGTTGGTGAGATTCTTGCCATGGCTGCTCCGGGAGACCTCCTCTTTCTCTTCCGCGTGGGACTTGAGTGGTTTCTCTCTCTTTGCCAGGGCTGGCTTTGGAGACCTGTCGGAAGGCAGCTTCGTGGGCGCAGCTGACCATTTCTCTGGCTTTCTCGAAGGGGAAGAGGCCTTGGGCTTACTCAGTGGCTTCCTCACACCTCTGGTTTTCTCCTTCATGTCCTTCTTGGATACCTTATCAGGCCTGCTCACGTTTTGTTCGCTGAGCAGCATCTCCGGGTCCATCATGCAGACATCCGGGTGGGGAGGGTGAGGATGGGGGTCCACCACGGAAGCCGGCTGAGGGTCATGACTGCTCCTTGCGCTGCTGTGGTGGGAGCTGCCCACGGCTTTGTCTACTGGGAGGAAGTCGGCATCTTCATCGGAGTCCATGGCAGCGTCTGCGGTGATGGAGGGACACTCCTCTGTTTCCGGAGGAACGTCTGAGTCGGACTGGGATGTCCCAGAGTCACTTGCGGAGGTGGGGGGAGTTTCTTCCCCTGTTGCCGTGCTCTGCCTAGCTCCACCGGGACTGGGGCGTTGCCTCCCCTTCACCGAAGGACGCCCTTCCACCTGGGAGAGCTCACTGTCTTCCGAGGAGTCGTGAGGACTCGGGTTGATGAAGGACGGGGACAGTTCGTCCTTCCTTGGCTTGTACTCACTTGCGAACTTCTGCTCATAGTCTGAGGTGGCTCCAACACACGTTTCCAGCTCGTGGGAGGCGTCGCCGTGGCCCTCTGCTTTGCCGCCTTGCGGAGTCCCTGACCAGAAGGGCGGGAAAGGAGGCTCTGAGGTCAGAAGGGAGAAGGGCCGGCCCCGCCTGTCACCGCTCACCGCCTCCTCCTCCTCCTCCTCCTCCTCCAGCCCCTCCTCCGGAATGCAGGACACATCATGGAAAGCCAGGGGGCTGGAGCTCACCTCCGTGGGGCCGTTGGCTGTGGCAGCCCCCTCCTGCTGAAGAGAGGGAGCAGCTTCCAGTCCGTCGGGCGGAGGAGAGGCTGGCAGCCCTTCCTTGGGGCTCTGCAGATGCTGAGTGCAGCTGGGCTGCTGCTGCCGCCACCCAGGCGAGTGTGGCAGGTGGCCATCATCCACGGTGGCAGCGGCAGCCCCACCCAGTTCACACGGATGTGCCTTTGCCGAGCCTGCTGGGGGCGACAAGGACGGGCCCCACATGCTGCCCTGGGTATCTGGCTCTGCCGCCGCTGCTCCTGGACTGGTGGCAAACAAACGGGGGCCTGAAGACTCAGCAGCTGCCTGCACCGCCGGGCCGTAGGTCTTTGAGGAAGCTCCTTTGGAAGGACAGGGGGGCCCCACTTGTGGCTGCTCCGGAGAAAATGCCTCCTCTTCTCTGTGCCCTGAGAATTTGGTGAAAGACGAACCCTCCCTGGCAGCCTTTTTGGACACCTCCAGGTATTCGTCTTCCATTCCCTTTTCTGAGGAAACAAGATCAGCCACGTCCACAGTCTGAGATGTGTCCCTCAGGTGGGATGAGACGTGTGCGTCATGTCTGAACAGGATGGACGGCTGGTGCTGTTCTAGGGATGAGAGCTCAAAGCCTGAGGAAGAGCAGTCCAGTCCTTTGTTCAGAAGGGCCTTTGGACATTCCCTCTCCTCCTTGGCAGAACCCAGCAAGGAGAACCCTTTGGTGTGGCTCTCCAAACACAGATCGGCAGCGCTTGTTTGTTTCGTTGCGGAGGCTGCATCCTTGGAGGATTTTTGGTTGGCTTCCACGGACACATTCATTGAAGTCACGTTCGGCCCCCATGCCTGCCTGCTTGAGTGCATGAGGGTGTCGTAGGGAAGTGGGTCTGCTCCCCAGACTGTTGGCTCCCCCTGGCTCCCCTCTCCCAACGACCCAGCACAGGTCAGCAGCGCAGGATCAGCTGCTGCTTCTTCCCACGGCTGTGAGGCCCAACCCCTCTCCCCCCATGAGATGTCCGCGTAGGGCTCCTTGTCACTGGCAGCCTCCGCAGCTGAAGATGGCTCTGGGAGTCTGGACTCCTTCTCTGACTCCTCCTTGGCCCCTTTCTCCACCTCTGAGTCACTGAGGCTCTCTTCTCCTCCTCCTCCTCCTCTGCCGGCCTTCTCGTAATAGACATCCTTGGGCTCTGGAGGGAGCGATTTCTGCTCCAGAGCGATGTTTGCGTCTGGCGGCTGCACAGCACTCAGGTAGCCGGCTGCTTCTCCCCGATGGCCTCTTTCTGCGATCCCAGAGGCACAGACCGAGCTTTTGTCTCCCAAAGAGGAGGGGTGGGTGGGGCTCCCTGGCAGGAGAGAGGAGGGGGGCCTTCCGTGGGGCGTCTCTGTGTCTGTCAGGCTGTGTGGCGGGCTGTGCTTTGGCTCCAGGGAGTGTCCCTCACCCACACCTGCGTACTCAAAGGACGGTTCTGTCTTGTCCTTGGGGGAAGCTGGAGAGGACAGCTCCTTCTCAATGGGGGTGTAGAAGCAGGACTCCTCCTCCTTGGAGGAGATGGGGTAAAGCGACCCTTTCGGGGCGTGTTGGGCTCTCCTTCCCTGGAACAAGGCGTCCTTCCCAGCACCGGGCACGGCTGCTTTGTCAAAGATGTCTGCGTACTGGAAAGTTTTCTCGTGGGGATAAGGAGTGGGTTCCCGCTCCTCCCTCCTTTGCCCTTTCCCATTTGCATCCTCTTTTGGTTCGTAGAATTCAAACTGGCCAGAGGAGTCCAGCGCACACGCCCACGGAGGACGCTCCACGGGGTCAAAGGAGGTGATGTCCTGTAAAGGGACGGTGAGGTCTCTGCTTCTTCCATGATTGCCCCCTGGAAGGGAGGGTCGGGTTTCCTGCGACTCTCCGGCCATGAACACAGAATCCTCCAGCCCTCCAAGGCTCCAGGGAGCTGCCCCCACCATCGCCTCCTGCGGGTGATCCCGAGAGGCCCCTCCCTCTCTGTCCTGTGCGTGTTCTAGAGCCCACGTTCCTTTGGGTAGTGCATCAGTCTCTGATCCCTCCTCCTCCTCCTCCTCTCCCAATGGGAGTTTGACTGCACTGCTACCTGACACAGGTGATTTCTCCAGTGCTGAGGAAGATACATCTCCTGGTGTTGCAGATACAGCCAGAAGCGAGCAGGTAGACCTGGCCTCACCCACAGAATCGGTATATAGCTCTGTGACTCCTTTGTCCTCACCTTGCTTTTGTGCGCCTGAGGGCTCTTCTTCCTCTTCCGCTGCAGTGGCCATCTGCACCTCATGTGCTGCCCAGTCCAAGGTGGATTTTGGGCCGCTCCCAAGTTCAGGAGCCTGGGGGCTGATGGGGACAGACATTTTACATTCTTCTGCATCCAGCTCTCTTTTCTGAGCACCTGCTTGGACAGAGAAGCTCTCTTTCACCTGCTGGTCACTTGGAGCAAATGTCCCAGGTTTCTGAGGGGCAGCTGCTTCCTGGAGATACCTGTATTCAGCATCCCAACTCTCCTTTTCTGCCAACCCCGAAGTGTAACCTTTAGACTCCACGGAGTCAGGTATGGTTCTCTCTTCAGCTACCGAGAGCAGCGTTCTCTTTACAAAGCCTCCCATCTCATCATCCAAGAACGTGCACTCTCCTCTTTCATCATCTAGGAGTGTGCATTCTCCTCTGTCCGTATCATACGTCTGCTGCTTCTTGCATGGGATTTCCTTCACCTCTTCCGGAAACCACACTTTCTTCTCGTAGATTGCATCTTTCAGATAAATGTCTTCCATTTCTGGAGATGGCTCCTCCATTACTTGTTTCTCTTCTGCCTCTTCCAAGGACTCCCTACTCGGAACGTGGCCAGGTTCTGTGATGAGTGAAGATGTCTCGTTGGAGGGAGGGGTGGGAGGTGGTCCTTTGTGGGGACCCTTTTCTGGTAAGGAAGCAAATCCGGTGTCTGCGGAGAGCATTAGTGTGCTGTGGGCGCTTTGAGTCTGTTCAGAAAAACAGAGGGAGTGGAGAATGTCGTCTTCGACAAAAGGCCCTTCTGAGGGCGGCTCACCTGTATCCGGACTCTGAGCATGAACTTGGTGCCTGGCTGCTGCAGAAGAGAATTCCTCAGTGAATGCGCTGGGTGATTTTCTCTCGACTGGGGGCTCTTTCGTATCTATTTGAGAAATCTCTTTGGTGAACAAATGTGAAAGGCTTTCTTCCTCGTGACGTGGTGGAGAAATGCATTTGACAGCATCAGGCAGCAGCTTCTCTTGGTCTGAACTCTGTTCTACAAAATGCAGCGTGTTGCTCTGTTCTGCAGATTTGGCTTCACCTGAACTTCCTTTGGGAAGTGTCACTCCACCTGCAGAAGCATCTTGTAGAGGTGTGAGCCTGGATGGGTCCTCTTCAGGTCTGTCGGCAAATTCCCCCCACCCTTTTGGAGGAGGTATTTCTGCCGCAGAGAACTCCTTGTCCCCGGGGCCCTTTCCACGTTCCAGACTGGCATCCTCCTGGGGCCCTGGAAGGGTGTCTTTGGTGGGAGGGAACAGATCAGAAATGTCCAGGGTTTCCTGTTTGTGGTAGAAGTGTATTGACAGCTCTTCTCTTTCCGGGGGCACACTCTGGCTTTCGCTCTGGGAAGACACACGTTCTGCCTGCACGGGGCTCCTGCTTCCTGGGCCCTGTTGGTCCTGCAGGAGGCCAGAAGCTGCTTCTTCTCCGTCGTCCATAGCAGTTGTCTCCCCTGTCCTGAGGCCCCCTCCTCCGTCCCACTTGACAGGGCCCTTGTCAAACAGCTCTGCCTCCACCGTGTCAGACTTTTCCTCCACAGGAGACTGGTGGAACGGCGTGTGCCCAGCACTGGTTGGGCCTGACTGGGTGGGGGAAGCCATCTTGACGGTGCTGTCGTCGGGGCTCACGCAGCGCTCTTCAGCATCGCCAGAATCAGCTGGAAGGAACTGGGATCCTTCTTCAGTCAACAGCAGTAGGGCGGCCTGGGCTGCTTCTGGGGCTGCCTCCGCCTTGTGAGAAAACACTGG
Organism: Sphaerodactylus townsendi; assembly: GCF_021028975.2. NCBI lineage: Eukaryota > Metazoa > Chordata > Lepidosauria > Squamata > Sphaerodactylidae > Sphaerodactylus > Sphaerodactylus townsendi. The sequence continues at coordinate 6,343,609 of NC_059441.1, forward strand.
AGCGTCGTAATGGGCTCTCTGAAACCGCTCAGTGTGTGGAGCTTCCTCTTCCTCCTCCTCCTCCTTCTCTTGCAAGGCCTTTTTGGAGGACTGATGTTTTCTCTCCCCTTCTGTTAATGCATGGAAGTCTTCAGGCGGTGGAGACTTGAAACCTTTATCCTCCTCCAAGGAAGAGGTGGGGGAGATGGTGCCCGCAGAGGGGACGTAGTCCAGGCCCTGGGTAGCCTCTGTTCGAGATGAAGGGATGCTGTTGATGGTGTCCACCAGCAAGGAGCTCTTGCCCGTCTCTTCCGTCTGCGGAGCTGTGATGGACGCGACAGACTGGTCCTCTGCCACCGAGGTGGCAAAGGAGGACAGCTTGTCACACTCCGTGATCGAGGTTGCTGAGGAGACGTGCTCCTCTTCAGCCAAGGGGGCGGCCACAATGTTTGTGGGGTAGTTGAGGATGTCGGCTTCCTGACCAGCATAGCCTTTGGCCCCTTCGGCAGCTGTCACGGCTGAGATCCCCTGGATTGCTTCAAATAGGCTGGCCTGGCCCGGCCCAGACACGTGATAGGAGCTGACGTGCGGAGCTCTTTCCTCCGGCTCATCATGAATCTCCTCATCAGAAATGGTCTGTTCAGTTTCTGAGTAGCCAGGGATGGTTTCGTCCTGGATGTAGGAGACGTGTTCTCCGGAGGGGACTGGAGCGAACGAGGGCGGCTCCTCTTTCCCTGCTGCCTTCCCGTGTCCTTTGATTCTACTCCCCGTGTCTTCCTTGAGCTCTCTTCCTTCAGAGGGCCAAGCGGCGTCCTCTAGTTGGTGGAAGAGAGATAAACGGCCCCTCTTCAGCTCGTCCCCTTCAGCCTTTATGACTCGTTCCTCCATCTCTTCCTGTTCTGCCTTCTCAATGATATCTCCTCTCTTTCCTGGCTGGCTTTCTTCTCGGGTGCCCACCCATTTCCCTTCTTCTCCCTCCATTTGCATCCTGCTCAGGGAACCACCGGTTGCTGAAACCTGATCTCCCCGATCTCCTGTTTTTTCTCCAGGAATCTCTAGAACATTCTTCTCAAATTCTCCTTTCTTCAGGTGTCCCACCCGGGCTGCTTCCTCACTTCCAGCTGTTTCTCCTCTGTCCTCCAGTGGATGGGGCGGTGGTGACTCCCCTGAAGCTGTGGGGGAAATAATGTCCTTCTCTGGGGCAGCTGGGGAAATAACTGCTGGAGCAGAGGGCTCTTCTGCTAGGAGGCCGTCTTCCTGAACTGCGGTGGCCCAACTGCTGGGACCGTCTTCCTGCTTCAGGAGCTCCTTGACCTTTGCAGAAGGAAGCCCTTCCTGCCGCTTCATCTGCTCTTCGCGCTTCAGCTCCTCAAAGTCCTTGGTCAGGTCTTCTGGGGAAGACAGGAGCAGCCTGGGCTCGGCGAGGTCCGGCTCGGGCGGCTGGCCACGCTTCCTCCTCTGCTCTGCTGGAGGCTCCTTTTCAGCTCTGCTGCGGACCTTCTCTGGCTTTGCCCTGCTTGGGGCCTTGGCTTTGAATAAGGTCTTCCTGACTTCAGGAGTGAAGGGCTTGAAGTCCGGCTTGGACATTTTCTTCAGTTCAGGCTTGACTTCTTTCTTCCTGTCTTCTTTTTTTGAGTCCTTCCTTTCTTCCCTCCTCCCGTCGTCCTTCTTCAGTTCCTTCCTCTTAGTCTCCTTCTTCTCCTTGTCCCTTTTCTCCTCCAGTTTAGAAGCTTTTTCCTTCAGGTGCTTTTTGCCAACTTTGTCTTTAGCTAATTTCCTCTTCTCAGCTTTCAGGGCATCGTTTGCGTCTGTTTTCATCTTTTCAGGCTTCGCAGGTTTCTCTGGGTTTTTTTCAGAGGGTTCTTTTGCCTTTTTGGTCTCCTTTGCTGTTTCGGCCTTGACTTCCTTCAGCCCCTCCTCAGCTGCTCCCTTGGCTGCAAATTGCTTGGAGGAAGACCTCAGGCTCTCTCTGCTGTCAGTCCTCTGCTTCATCTTGGTCTGCTTCATGGCAGACGACGGCACTGCGGAAGACACGTCCTTCTGTGTGGCGACTGGATGCTTCAGGAAATCCAGGTGTCGTAGCTTCTCAAGGCCTTCCAGGATCTTATTTTGTGGAGCGTTTCCAGGAAACAAAACTCTTACTATTTTTTCAGTTGGACTTGCTGGGAGCCAAACCACCAGAGCTGTGATGGACGTCAGGTAGGGGACAGAGATCTCCCCTTCTTTCCCGTTGGCCAGAATGATGCCGGTCTTGGCTTTGCTGTTTCCAGCCCACTTCTGCATGAGGAATTGCATCTCTTTGCTCTCTTTGACAGGGTTCAAGATGTACATGTCCAGTTTTCCCACCCCCATTTTGTGGAACAGCGTGATGGGCTCAATGGTGTTACTGACCACTCTGTAGAGAGGCTCTGGTTTCATGCCCAGCCTGTTCAGATACTGCAGCGTCAGGCTGGCCTCTTCAATGCTCCGCTTCACTTTCATGGAGGACTCGGGCATTTTGAGCTTTTCAGGAACATTGAAGAAAATGACCCCAAGTTCAGGAGAGATGAGGTTCTTCATCCAGTCGCTGTAGTTGGTGGAGCCTTGAGACTGCTCTTCATCTTGCTCCGCGATCTTCCTTTGCAAGAGCCCGTTGATACCTGGGAGGTTGTCAGCCCCAATGTGGGTCAGGAGTACTGAGTCAATCCTATCCAGGTGCCGCACCAACTTCCAGAAACAGGATTTCCTCTCTGAGCCGCCATCCACCAGGATATTAAACCCATTGACAGCAAAGAGGGCGGAATCGCCCCGCCCTCCTGGGAAGATGTAGCAGCAGGGCTTGGAGAGCTTGAGGAAGCCCCCAGAGGTTGGGGGTTCCAGGAGATCAAAGGGTGATGGGACGTCCACCGCGTCTGATGCATATTCCGCAAACTCAGAGGCCCCGTCCATCTCCAGCAGGACCGGGTCAGGGTTCACTCTCAGGGGAAGAAGGTCTTGCAACTGGGGGCGCTGGTGGCCGCACCAGCCTCCCTCTCCACCGTAGGAGGCTGTGAAAGACGGATGCTGGGGTGCTGGATCAGCGTTGCTGAGTAGCTGGGCAACCTATCAAAATCAAGGGCAGGGCAAAATACAGGTGAGACTACAAAGCAAATCAAAATTGACAGACAGATAGACATGCAGACAGATTCAGTGACCAGCCCCCCCCCCCCCCCGCCCTGCCCCAACAAACCCAAATGCCCGCAGAAAGAAAGCAAACTGTCCTGAATGCCCACACGGAAAAACACCCACAGGGGTCTGAGAAGGCTTGCATGACGGCAGGGAGGGCTTCCACGCCGAGGTCAGAGGGCATCATTTTCATCTTTGTCCGAGTCTCATCAGGAAGATCAAAAAGTGTTGGCTTGAAGTCTGAATGCAAAACTAACATCAACATAAAAATTGCACTTTTGATTACACCCCATCAGCTTTTGTCCCACTCAAAGATATGAGAAGCGTTTTTGATAAGCTGACGGCCACATTTCCAGAGGAAGAGGAAGACGGGGCCTGGGGGGGAGGGCAGGAGGCAGCCTGCGGGGAGGGGGGGGGCTTGGACAGGAGCTGCAGCAGCAAGCTGACCCAGGAGCCCGTCTGCTGCTGCAGTGCCCATCTGAGCCTCCCCCGAGCCCCGCCCCCAAGTGTGGGGGGGCACAGGGGCGGTGTGTGTGTGTGCCCAGAGCAGATGTTGTCCCCAGGTGTCATTTCCCCCGATTCGCCTCTGGACCTAAGATGCCAGTTTCATTAGAACAGACTTTGCCAAGTGTTGAGCTTGACTGATGATGATGTTGTCCATTCAGTCCTTCTCGACCCCTGGCGACCCCATAGGCAAGCTCTTTCCACCTTTTTCTATTAAGTGCTGCTTCCTTCAGCTGGTTGATGCTCACGCCTGTATCAGATGTTATGGCATCCAGCCATCGTATTCCTTGGCGTCCAGGTCTTCTCCCGCCATTGACAAATCTGAGCATCATAGATTGACTCCATCAATAAACGCTGCTGGATGTCCTTTCGGAGTTCGTACTTCTTTGGGTTAAGTTTCCAAAACCAAGCAGAGGGTGCCTCTAACGGCTTCAAAAACCCTGAGGGTTTACCTGGAGCGCTTTTGGCCGCAGCACAAAAGGGGCACCCTTTCACATACACGTTTACATCTTTCCTTGTAGACTTCTGCCAGAATTGCCTTCTCAACAAATGCAGTGTTTTGACAAAACCAAAATGGCATGCTGACTCGGCACTGTGGCAGACAGAAGGAGCTCAGGGCGAGGCTTTCTCTGGTACAGACACCCAGTCACCCAACCACCATCGACCATTCCTCAGCGTAAGAAGAGGCTTATGAACCTCAAAGTCACCGTCCCCTTCTATTTCTTTCTTCACCAACTCTAGTAAAGTTTCACCCAATTTCATGCAGAGAGGGGGCCTTGGGAGGGAGGACTGACACCCCCCCCCTTGGCTTGGCTCTGAATAACAGCTCCCAGGCCCAGTTGCCTTTGTGTAAATAGGGTGGCCACGACCTCCTCTCTTTTGCTTTCATGCTGAGGAAGATGAGATAATGCCCCAGCCACCAAGTTACATCTGCCTGGCAAGTATTTCAAAGTGAAGTTAAATCTAGGAAAAAGTCAGCCCACAGGAATTGCTGAGCACTCAGCCGACGGGGACTCTGCAATGCTTCTAAAGTTTTGTGGTCAGTTCAGAGCTCAAATGGGCACGCTGCCCCCCCTCCCACCCGATGCCTCCAGACTTGCAGGGCCACTCTTATGGCACCGGCTTCTTTCTCCCACACAGTCCAATGGCATTCAGCTTCAGTGAACTTGAGAGAGAGATCTGCGCATGAGTGTAGCCATCCGTCATTCCCCGCATGGTGTAGTGGTAAAGAGCAGGTGCATTCTAATCTGGAGAACCGGGTTTGATTCCCCACTCTGCCACTTGAGCTGTGGAGGCTCTTATCTGGGGAACTAGATTAGCCTGTGCACTCCCACACATGCCAGCTGGGTGACCCTGAGCTAGTCACAGTTCATCGAACCTCTCTCAGCCCCACCTATCTCACAGGGTGTTTGTTGTGGGGAGAGGAAGGGAAAGGAGATTGTCAGCCCCTTTGAGTCTCCTTACAGGAGAGAAAGTGGGGGGGGATGCAAATCCAAACTCTTCTCTGCATTAAAGCCCTGCCCGTGGCAGCATCACTTGTGTCTACTTGCACCACAAAAAGTTTCCTGGGGTCAGCGTGGGAAAGGAGAGGTTCAGTGGGAAACAATGTTTAGGGTATCAAAGCCCACGGCCACTCCTCTGTCCAACCAACTGAGCCCCGGGTGCCTCTGCCGTCTGCCCTTTCTCTTAGTTTCCAACAGGTCCATTAGAGGGCGGGCAACTTCAGTGAACCTGGGAATGAAATCCCGGTGAAAACTGCAAACTCCACCTTCCACCCGGCGGTCCCCCCATTGCGCCAGCAGCAAAGGCTTTGGACTGGCTGACGTCACCTTTTCAGTGAGGGCTTTCCAATGATGGGGAGGCTTTTTCGCGTTTTTATCCTCCCCACGCTGCCGGGAAGCCTCCTTGGAGAGGGTGGGCAGGTGCCGCAGTGGCGCAGCGTCCAGGCAGGGATCTTTTTGATGGGGTTGCCCATTTCCTATTCCACTGCAGTCTTCTTAGCACGTTGTTTCTATCTGAAGGACCGCAGAGGGACCTGGCTTGCCACTGCCGGATGCCCGGGCAGATTGCCTCAAGGAGATGGAGAGCAAACATGAGGCACGGTGGCCACTTAATAAGATAAACTTAATTACTGAAGCAGATTGGCTGATTTTACAGCAAAGAATGGTATTTCTTCATGTGTGCATTGGTGATTGTTGCAATTTGTTGTCAGTTTTTCATAGCGTGGCTCATTTGTCTCTGTTCGATACTCTCCATTATTTGTAAATAATTTCAGCAGTAAATGCTGTTTTAATTATTAGGATTATGTATTTGTTGTTTTAGGGTTAGGTGGTCCTTTGTCATGGTCAGTAGGTCTTTAATTTATATTATGTTGTTTGTATTGTTCTTTTGATTATATCATATATTTTTATAATTTCTGCTTTTTTAATTGTACTTTTTCTGTGTAGATGTCTTTCCACGTGGGCGTCTTTCCGTGGGGGCATCTTTCGTAAATTTTCGTTGTGCATGCACAATGACAATAAATTCTTATGCTCTTCCTGTGGGCATTCATGACAGTGGGTTTTTCCCTGTGGGTTTTTTTCCCCATGGAACCGATAGATTCATGTCTTGACTACAAAAAGAGTCAAGCTGGTTTTGTAACTAGTTGACCAAGGTATTTATTAGATGGAAAAGAATAATGCTCTACTATCATGTGACTTCTTCTATGGTGAATCATGGCCATTGGAAAGGGAAGTCACCCATGTCCCCTAACCGTCTGACTGATGAAGACCAGTTCTGACCATGGGCCGGACTCCATCTGGAATGTCAGTCCTCCTGTAAAGTGGGCCCAAACTCAGCTCTGGAAGCCACTGGATACTTGAGACAGTCTAGAGCAAGAATTCCCCAAGGCAAGTCATACAAGAAGGCAGGCCCTGCCGCCATTTCCCCCAGCCCTGTCAGCGTGGCTCAGTTGAGCCGTTCAGGTCCAGGTTGCCCGCAGACTTACCTCAGGATTGGCCACGATGTCAGCAGAACTCTAGTCAGTAAATGCACCGGTCTCCAGGATCAAGGCTGCTCCCTGGCCTGCGCTCTGCCCACACAGGATCAGCTGCTGCTTGTGGACAGCTTGCATGTCACATATCCAGGAGTGCACCTGTTTGCAGGAGACAAACTGTTCAGCTCTGTGTGGTCGGGGGGGGGGGGGGGGGGCTTGCGCAAGAGGTAACAAGGTGTCCTGCTTTGAGTCTAGCTGGGCATTTGCCCATGAAGAATGGAAGCTCTGTTTCCAGCTTTATCACATCCCATCCCTCCCCAGTCTCCTGTGTGGGGTGGCACAACCGTGGCAGAGACGGCGCCAGGCACAGCTAGGCCTCCTGCACCTCCCTGAGCACTGTGCTCGATCGGGGAGCTTGATAGGGGCTAGCAGTGGAGGGAGCCTGCAGGCAGGGAGGTGAGCCTTGCAAAGAAGGGAGAGCTGCCACCTGGGCAGCTGAGGTGCTCCAAAGGTCAGGGAGCAAGCAGCTGCTGAAGCCGTTCGCTCTGAGCCAAGCCTGATTCTTTCCCGTTTTCCACCATGAAGTTCACAGGTGCACATGAGGATCCGCAGGAGGAGCCCCACTGGGCCAGCGCTGACCAGAGCAGGTCTGTTTTAGCTGGATCGCGGGCCTTGGTCAGCAAACCCAACCGTGCTGGCTGCAGGCGTCCCTGGGCCTTACCTTTAACACAACACTGCTCATCTGGGCAGACTAGGATGACAGTTTCCAGGTCCTCGCTCTAGTGGCGGCGGCTCCTCTGACCTGGGGAGACAGCAGGAAAAGGTCAAAGAATGCTGCTGGTTGCACAACCTCCTACTTTCCAATCCCAAACATAAATCGACCAATGTGGCTACCGTGAGGGCCTCTGGAAGAAAGGTCCCCAGAGCAGAGAAGTCCAGCAAGAATGACCAAGGTCCACACCACCTGCCTTGGATGTTCTGCTTTGGTTTCCAGCTCCTCCTCCTCCTCAGCCCCTGGCCCAGTTCAGTGATGCTACCTGATGTCTCCTGTGCGGGACCTCAAAAAGCAAATGCAGACTCAGACTAGGACATAACATGTGGACTTACGCTGTTTATGCAGCAGAACATTCTCTGCTAGGGTGCAAAGCCAGCCCCAGTCTCTCAGTGCCCAGTGGAAGAATGCGTGCTCTGAGGACAGCCACTGCTCTGCCCCACCCCCCCCCGGGAGATCACCATTGCATTTGGTGGCAACTCTTCTGCTTGCCCTCAGCAGCAACACAGGAGCTGCTCCAACAGGGCTGCCCTCTCTGCCCGTCCATCTCTCTTGGGGGGAGACAGTGAGGCAGTTCGGGGAGGTTCCCCATTGCATTTGTTCCTTCCTAAGATCACGTCCAGGGAAAACTAATTCCAAAAGTCTGAAGAGGGCCGGTGGGCGGGCCCCTGACGGCGACAAAAACCCTTCTCCCCAGAAGAGGTATTTTGTCTATACAGCACTTTCAAGAATAAACGGGCAGGCTGATCCTGTGAGGCTGGGGAGGGCAGGAGTGAGGGCTGAGGCCGGGCTGAGGTTTCTCTGCTCAGCGGTGAAAGTGTCTTCAATGCCATGACTGAGGGACACACGGCAGCTCCACCCTCAAACGACCCAGCATCACAAACCCCGTCCCCAGCATCCTGCAGAATGTGTCCAATGCAATTGTTTAGGAAGACATTTTGTAATACAGGAGATGTGTGTGTGTGTGTGTGCATGCCATCAAGTCCCAGCTGACTTATGGCAACCCCCGGCGTAGGGTTTTCAAGGCAAGAGACATTGGAAGGTGGTTTGCCATTGCCTGCCTCTGTGTGGGCAGAGAGAGATCAGAGAGAGCCGTGACTGGCCCAAGATCACCCAGCAGGCCTCATGTGGAGGAGCGGGGAACGGAACTTGGTTCTCCAGATTAGGATCCACCACCGCTCTTAGCCACAACACCCAGCTGGCTCTCATCAAGGGGGCAGGTGGTAGTTTCAGTGTTTGTGATTTTTTGTGGAGAGCCAACATGGTGTGGTGGTGAAGAGCGGTGGGCTCTAATCTCTAACCTCTCCTGATTGGTAGAACTCCAGAAGAGCCATCGAGTCTTTGTCTCTGGCAATCCTGCCCCCTTGACTTGTGCTGCCTCAGGACCCATTCCAGGGTATAAATATTTGTCCTTCGTCCATTCATTGAGTGTACGTCCAGGAGTCGTTTGCATGTGCGCGCGCGCACACACACACACACACCACACATGCGTGTGGGCTCTTTCCTTAGCTCCTGAAAAAGCTGATCGTTTTCCTCTTCATTTCCTGCGTTCATTGGCCATCACTTTAAGCAGCGGAACTCATCCCTGAAACCTTATCCAAATCCCGCCCTTTTCCTCTTAGTCAGTTCTTGCATGCTTGGTGTGTGTGTGTGTGCGCGTGTGCTCATTTCGTAAAATATATTCCTTGTTTTCAACAATTATTCATAAAGTACACTTTGCTGATCGTACAACTGCCTGTTCGTTTGAGAGTTTCCCCTCCAAGATCATACCCAGGATATTGATCCCAGTTACTGCCTCTTGCTCTGTCTCCACAGCCAATCCCCCCAATTAAAGTGGAGACGGCCCACCAAGGGTCACGACAAGGCCTTCTTCCCATGATGCTGCCTTATGGTGCCGTATTCAGACATCTGCTGCCTCTGATGGGGAGAGTCCCTTTGCCTCACAAAAAGATGTTAGTAGATTGTATATTCTTCCGCCACAGGACTCAACATGCCCGGCCTTCCTTGTTGCAGAAGGCTCCCCTTGGGTCCCAGTGCCTACCTAGCTCTGCTCCCCGCATCGGTTTGAAAGTTTGATGACAGTTGTTCAATGAACTATAAATGCTCTTGCATCAAAGAGTCATGTTCAATAATGCACAAAATAATGGTTTTGGCAAAGGCAGTACATAAAAATGAATAGTTCCTATATTCATTTGGGACTATATTCTAATGCAGAAGCATACAATTTTCCCCACCGCTGCGCCTCAACTGACTATACTAACATCTTTAACTGAGACAGAGTACAGAAGCCACTGATGGGCCTCCCCTCCCCTTTTAAAGTCATCTATATTTGTGGCTATCACTACATTCACTGGCAGTGAATTCTATAGTTTATTTACCTGTAAAGAAGTATTTCCTTTTGTCTGTCCTGAATCTATTACTCATCAACTTTACTGGACGCACCAAGTTCTAGCATTATGGGAGAAAAAGAATCCTCTCTCTCTGCTTTCTCTTCCACGTGTGCAGTATCTCTCCCTTAAGCCCTCCCTTAAGCCGTCTCTTTTCTAGTCCGTAAGATCCCGGACTCTTTGTGTCTCCCCCTCACAGGAACCCCTTCAACATCTTGGTTCCTTTTCCGGTTCTGCAATCTCTCTTCTCTGAGCTGCAGACAGTATTCCCAGGGAGGCCACCCTGCAGCTGTAGCACCACAGGGCTGGCAATCTGACACGGAATCCCTTGAGCCGCGGGAGCCCCTTCTGTTGCTGGTGCACAGGGAGAGCTCGCCTGATCCCCGGTCTTTGCCTACTTTTGGTGGCTCAAGCAACAGCCCTTCTCTTTCCCCAAAGCCTCCTGTCCATCCTGCTGAGCAGCTGCCTGTCCTGCCCTCCGTCCACCGCTGTGTTGGCAGTTTCAGAGCCTGTTTTGGTCTTCAGTGGGAAGAAACGTGGAATATAAAGGAAGTAAATAAATGTTATAGACTTTGTTCCACTACTGACTTGATAATTTGTGGTGGAATATTTAATGTGCTGTTTTATGCTGTTTTTAATGTTCATTTTATTGTACTTTTATAGTGCTTTCAGTTACGGTTTCTGTAGCTTCCAACTGGCATGTGCTGCCGCGCTTTCAAGTAGGAGCTGCTGCCTCTGGCTGAGAGCAGGAAGTTAAAAAAAACCCAGGGGAGGTGGGCCTGGGCAGGTTGGCCACTCCGAGGAGCTCTTGGCCCCCCTCCCTCTCCTGGAACCTCCAGGGTCTGGTGCACTCCTCCTCCTCGTCCTCCTCCTGTACACCTTGGTTCAGCTCCAGGTGCCCTGCCTGCCACTGGCCAGTGCTTGGGACCACCTGCCTCTCCTTGGAAGGTCATTCTGGCCCCTGTCTCGGTTTTGCTTCTTGTCCGCAATGCCTGTGCAGGAGAAGAGCAGAGTCTGTCTGCCCTGACTGCTCCCAGCCCCTCTGCAGCTGCTTCCCACAGCAGCACCGTGAGGACCACAGCCTGTCTGCCCCACAGGCGCGTTGTGCCAGGGGGCTCCAAGGGGCCATGGTGGAAACGGCCTCCCCACCAGCAGCAGCAGACCTGGCCAAGGCCCTCGGGAGCGCCTGAATCTTTTGGCCCTCACTTGTTTGCACTTGGAAATAGAGCACAGGTGCTGTCAGGGGGCGTCGCCTGTGCTTGGGCAAGCAGGGGGCAGGTTTGTCCTTGCCCAGGAAAGCAACGAAGGGCTTCCTCTTTGTGGGTACCAATTGGAAGACACCTCACTTACTCTTGCTGCCTTTGAGGCAGAATGCCCCCCTCCCGTTCTTTTGAGTCAATACACGGGGGGGTGGGGGAGGCAGGAGATGGTGTCCTCCTGGGCCACGTGTGGTCCTGGTGCTGGCACCAGCAGCTGCTTGGGAGGGCCTCCCTCTCTCCCCTGGTCAGCAGGAGGGGCCGGGGCGGGGGGGGGTCTCCAGTCCTTTATCCCTTCTGACCACAACGCCGTCTTCTGGCTCTAGCAAAACCAGCCCCTCCCCTCTCAGCAGCTTCCAGGGAGTCTGGCGGGGAGGCCGAGGCCGGGCTCGCCGGCGGGGTGCAGCAGCCAGCCAGCCAGGCCTCGCTCGGGCTCCGGGGTCCGCCGCCAAAGGGGGACAGCAGGGCCGGGGCGCGCCCAGCCGGAGGGACTCTGCGGGCGACGGAGCGTCCGGCCTCCCAGGGGCGCAGCTGCTGCTGGTGCTGGTGGCCTCGCGGCAGCTGGCAGAGCAGGCCCGGCCCGGGTCAGGCGACCAGGCACTGCGAGCGGCGGCGGCAGGCACCGAGCGCCTCGCACAAAGCACAAAGGCGGCGTCTGTGCTGCTGGGACGGGGGGAGCCCCGCCGGAGGACCGAGGGGGGGGGTGGGGCGGGGGGGCGCTGCTGCTTCAGGGCCAGGAACAGGCGACGCCGGCAGCAGCTGCCACACCCGCCGCGGCCACCATCGCAGCACCAACAGCCGCGCAGCGGGGGCCGGAGGGCGACCCCACCTGCCGCCGGACTCTCTCCTTCTCCAGAGCTTCGCACCGGCCTCGGGGCCGCTGCGGGGAGGGGACAGCGCAGCCCCCCCCCCCCCCGCGCGCCTCGGGCTCACTCGAGGAAGTTCCCCTCGCTGCACCGGGACGAGTCAAGGGAGCCCCGCTCAGCTGGCATCCCGGCCGTCCTCCCCGTCCCATTCCAGCCTCACAACAGCCCTGCAAGTCGGGCCTGGCCTAGGACTGCCCCGGGAGGCCACGGGAAAGCGGCGCTGGCCGGTCCGAGCCACACACGCGGCCTTCAGGCCCCCGGTCCGCCGCCGCCTCTTGCGGCTCCTCTTGGGCAGCCCCCTCCGCCGGGCCCCGGCCGCCCCCCGCCCCTGGGGAGGCCTCGCCTCGAGCAGCCTGGCGCCTGGCGCGCCCTCGCCGGCCTGGCCAGGAGGGGGGTCCCCCGCGGCGGGCTGCCTTTCCTCCTCGCCCCGCAGCAGCCCGGCTCGCGCCTCCTCCGCCCCGGCCCGGCCCTCCGGCGCGGCGTCGCACAGCCCCCCCGCCCCCCCCCCCGGCGCTTCTGCACCAGCCGCAGAATTTGCCGCAGTGTCTGGCGCGGGGGCGCGCGCGCAGCCAACTGCGCGAGGCGGAGCGCGCGTCCGCCCGACTGCCTCCCCCCGAGTCGGCCAGGGACCGGCGCGCCCCCCGGCGGCGTCACGCCTTCGCCGCCCCCGCCCGCCCGCCTGACCCCCGCCCGCCCGCCCGCACGGGCCGGAGCCCGGCACCCGCCGCAGCCCCGTCCGAGGGCGTGGCGCCGAGCGAGCAGAGCCCGCGGTCTGCGGCGGGGAGTCCGGCGCCCTTCTCCCCGGGGCGAGGCCAGGAGGGCGGCCGGCGGCCCCCGGGGCCTCCTCCCTGCCCCTCCCCCCGCGGCTGCAGCACCTACCGTGACGGGGGGGTCGGTCAATGGGCCGGGCGTCGAGGGTCCCGGCGCGCCCGCACGGAGGAGGAGGAGGACGAGGAGGAGGATGCCGGCCGGGCCTGCGCTGCGCGGGGCAGCTGGCGGCGGCGGCGGCGGCGGGTGATGCTGCTGCTGCTGCTGCTGCTGCTGTCAGAGGCAAGCGGGGAGGAGCCGCCCGGCCCGGATCTCCCCGCCCCGGCAGCCTTAACCCCTCCGCCGCCGCGCCCGCCGGAGCTGCCTCAACCCGCGCCACAGGCCCAGGCGGGCGCGCTTCCCAAGGTCGTCCCGGGAGGCCGCCGCCGCCGAGAGCCGGGGGAGGGGGGGCGGTCCTGCCATAGTCGACTGACAGCCCACCCGGCCGCTCTCTCAGCAAAGGGAAGAGCAGACTGACCTACCCAACAGGGCTGTTTTATTTGCACCTCTCTCCTTCATGCTGCAACTCAAGGCCTCCAGCTCTAGGGAGGACGAGTGGAACAAGGCCTGTCTGTCGCACAACCACGGCCTGGAGGCGCCCGGGCTCCCCCCTGGCCCCCCAGTTCCCAGCACAGCACGTGCGTTTCTGCCCCTCCAGTTTCCCGGAGGATCCCGCCGGCCACCACCTGAGTCCCGAGATCTGCTTCTGGGTCCATTTCTCTGTTTGCCTTCCTGCCACATTCATCCCTCCCCTCCCCAGACCCTCCCCTCCCTCAGACAGCACCTTCAAGGGTCCTTGTGGGAGGGCCCCCCCCATCCACCTCCTCCACGGCAAGCACTGCCCATGTCGCACTGCTTGGCTTCTTGCCATTGTGCTATTTTTGAATCCACGGGGTGGGGGTGGGGGGGGGGGCTGGAGGAAGAGGGATCATCCTCTTAAGCCACGTTGGCTAAGCTGATTCCGAAGCCGCCTTCCGCCAGGGACTCTATCTAAAGCTTTCGGGGCATTTCAGAGGCGGTTATGTCTAACAATTGCCATCGTTGTATCGATCGCTGTATCGATCGTTATAACAGCCATTGACGACCATTGCAGTTATAGCTATCGTTATAACGGCATGGTCGTCATGGGTGTTATAACGATCGTTATAACGATTGATATAACAGCCACTACCGTTATAACGATCGCTATAACGACCATTGACGACCATGCCGTTATAACGATCGATATAAGGGCATGGTCGTCAATGGCTGTTATAACGATCGTTATAACTGTAATGGCCAGCAATGGCCGTTATATCGATTGTTATAACGATGGCAATGGACGTTCTAATGAGGACGGGCTCAGGGGGCGTGGTCCTGGGGGTGGGGTTTGGCTCCTCCACCCCCGCGAGCACCTGGAGTTCAGGTGGGGGCACAGTTGCAAGGGGGCACCTTGGCAATGCACCGCCCCACATGACCTGCGCAGCCCCCTCATTACGCTACTGGGAATCCCTTTGGGGCTGGCTCTGCCTCCAACGGCTTCCCTTTCGTTGCTGCACCCACCGCACCACATCCGAATCCCACAGGTGCCCACAGACTGGAAACAGTTGGGCACCCCAATAGGCACAGTGGGAATGCACACTTTTGCATCCGTTTATTTTCACCTTGAGAGCCCTGCTTGCGCCCCTCTGCCTGCTTCTCACAACAACACTGGAGAGTTTGCGAGGGGCTGACGTGGACTCGATGCTGGTGGACACGGCTGAGGTCTCTCTTCAAGCCCCGCCCTCCCCAAACCCCAAACCCTCCTAAACCGGCTCTCACAAGTGCTCTGCCTAAGTGGGTGAAAATGGGCGAAGGTGGCCCTTCCCGGATGTGCCCTCGCTGGGAAAGCACCAAGGAAACATGTCACTCAGTCCTGATTTCGGAACCGGCTGTGGAATTCTCATCCCGAGCATGAGAAATAGGAAAGGGCGTCACGCTTGAAAAACCCCATGCACCTGACAAATCCTCCCTTGTTGAGAGAGGGGCCGAACCTACACAGCACATCGGAAAGCATTCAAAACACTGTCTCAGAAATCTGTCCAACAGCCCTGTATGGTAGGCCAGTGTTATAATTCCACTGGAGTGGGCCATGTTGTTTTCTGGCAGGATTCCTGTGGCTTTCAACATGGGCAGAATGTCAGCAGGACGCTCCTGGCACCGAAGGGAGCTCTCTCGGGCACGCTGATGGATCTGCACTCTCACTCCTCTCCCTTCCCTTGGCCTTTGCAAGGCAGTGAAGCAGAACAGGACACGGGCTGACCTTTCACACCTGCCTTGACGTTGCAACATCCCTGCTGCTATTTCACTCTGTCTTTGATGTGGGGGTGAGAAAAAGGGAGGGGGAGGAGGGCAGGCGGCAGGGGGGTGGGTGGGTAGAAGGTTATCCCCAAAGACAGGTCACCAGAACTGGCTTCTTCTATCGAGGGGCGTAATAGTACCACTCTATTCTGCCTTGGTCAGGCCTCACCCCTGGAATCCTGTGTCCTGTTCTGGGCACCCCAATTCAAGAAGGATATGGACAAGCTGGAACGGGTCCAGAGGAGGGCGACCAAAAGGGTAAAGGATCTGGATTCCGCGTCCTGTGAGGAGCAGTTTAGGGAACGGGGTCTGTTTAGCCTGGAGAAGAAGAAGAGCGGGTGGAGGAGTGACATGAGAGCCGTGTCTAAGTATTTGAAGGGATGCCAGGTTGAAGAGGAAGCCAGCTTGTTTTCTGCTGCTCCAGAGACGAGGACGGGGAGGGAGGATCGGATTCAAGGCCCAGAAACAGAGATTCCCCCCAAGAAGAACCGAAGGGCTGCTTGGCAGTGAATAATGACACTGCCTGCCTCGGAGTGTGGGGCAGCCCCCTTCTTGGGAGGTTTTCCAACAGGGGCTTCAACAGTGCACAGTTCTGCAGGGCGGAGGGTTGGACTGGATGGCCTTGGTGGTCTCTTCCTACTCTATGATTCTAATCTGCAGAACCAGGTTCAGTTCCCCACACCTGCTGCACCTGGAGCCTGCTGGGGGGCCGTGGGCCAGGCTCAGTTCTCTCCGAACTCTCTGACCTCCATTTCCCTCACCAGGTGTTGGGCAGGAGAGCAGCTCTGAGTCTCCAGTGGTCTGCAAGCGCAAACCCTCCCCTTCCAACTTTCGACAGAGGCCCCTCCCCTCCAAAACCTGGCCTTCCCCAGGCTCCACCCCCAACCCCCAGGAATTCACCAGCCTGGAGCTGGCAACCCTACACGGGACTTGGTTTGGCCCCAAGGATGAACTGCAGCCCCCAGCCAGGCAGAGAGACAGTCCCTCCACACCCACCCAGGGGCTGGCCTGTCAACCCGGATCAAGGGCCCCGAATGGCTCGCAGCGGGGGGGGGGGGCCCTCCCCATGTCCATTTGATTCGCAGGTCAGTGGTCGGCCAGCCCACCGTGGGGAAGAGGGGAGGGTCGTGTGTGCCTCCACGGAAGATTCCATAGTACCCCCACTAGCCTTGGCGTTTTTGAGACGAATGACTAGCAGCTGAGTGAGACAGAGAATTGTGGAGTTTCATACCGATTTTGGTTTCTTCTTTTTCAGAATGTGAAGAGGGCAGCCCAGAAGGAAGCTGGTACTTCGTTTTCTGCAGAGGACCACTCATTGGGTGAGTTTCGTCTTCTTAGTTTCCCTAACCATGAGGTCCACAGATGTAGAGTCCAACAGTAAGGGCTGTGATGGCTTCGACAGGACTGTTTTGCCATCGCGCAGCCATCTGCCTGTGGCAAGAGCACTTCTGGACGGAGATGACGATGATGGAGAATCTGTAGGGAGACTTTTTGAGAGTGGTGACATGTTGCAGCATGAAGTGGTTGCTCAGGCAGCCAAACGGCGAAGGAGGAGGTGTTGCTCCACCCATGTTGCACAGATGGCCACCAGGAATCCCTCTGGATCCTTCTGGCCTTTAGGGAAGACCATCTTAACAAGTACCCAGCACCACTAGAGGTCTTGGTTGTCCCATAAAAAGGGATGGATAAAAACTTCCCATGTTAGTAAACCTTTTTGCACGTGCACAGAAGTCTGGGCCCAGCTGATGACCCGTCTCGTGCTCTGAGAGGCAGAACATATTCTGGGCACCCGCTGTTGTCAGGCTGGCCATGAAATCTCAAGCCACTGTGGTCAAGGGGAATTGCAACTGCCTTAGAAACCTATATGGCAAACCAGAGAATTAATATCCTAAATGAGTATAATAACAACACATAAAGATGGCTCTGAGATATTCGTCTTCTTTCTTTCCAGGGGTCTCTGGAGAAGATCAGGGCATGCATTCAACTTTCGCAAACTTCAAATGAGAAGCACAACATTGGTATAAAAAGCTTCAGTGGACACTGACAAGTGGGCAAGATGGCACGCGGCAAAGTGTGAGTGTGTGCCTGTTGAGGGAAAACATCCAATAATGAATCCACAGCACCAAAGACTAAGACTGAGCTGTTCCACTGGGCTTTTGGGGAGGCCAGCCGCTGATGAGCACCCCCACCACCACCTTGACAGAGCAAGCCCTGTTGTCCCCCCTTAGGGGAGTTTTAAACTGTTGGATGCCATCCGTTGTTGTTTTTAATATAATGTTGTAATTGAGCGCTGTATTTTAATAGGGAGGGGTATTAAGACGTTTGGAGTCTATATATTTGATTGTATTTATATAATTATGTTGTGAACCGCCCTGAGGCCTTCGGGGGAGGGCAGTATACAAGCCCAATCAATCAATCAATCAATCAATCAATCAATCAATCAATCAATCAATCAATCAATCAATCAATCAATCAATCAATCAATCAATCCAAAGTGAAAAGACAAAAGATACCTTTGCATGTTGGCAAAGGCAGATGGTCAGGAATATCAGAGCAGCGTTTCAGAAGGGAGCAGACTTGTTGTGCAATCCAAAGTGTGTGTGGGAGGGAGAGCCACTTGAGCCAGCAGAAAGTAGGAGGAGCCGCCCCCTCACACCAACACAAAGGCAAAATATGCTGGTGGGAGGAGGGGAGGCGCAGACACACTGAGTGGGCTGGGAGTGGTGACCAAAGTGGAATAAGAGAAAGTACAGGGGAGAGCAGTAGCAGCTGTCTTACTGCTGTGCTGCCAAATGAAAGGGAGAGGAGACAGAGGTGGGAAGGCTTAAAGAAATTTCTTGGCCAGAGCACTATCTAGTGCAAACTTATGCATCTCAAAACTGTAGCATAGCCCATGATGGGCCAAGGGGAGGGTGAGGAGGACTTGCTGGAGCAGGCCTAACCCGGATGTGGTGGGGTCCCCGCTTCTTGCAAAGGCACCAACAGACAAAGGAGTTCCAGGAAGTGTTGTAGATGTGCTGTGTGGAAAGGGTCTCCCACTGCAGGAAGTGAAGGATGCTTGTCCTCAGCTGCTGAATTTGCAGCCCGAGGCACGTGAGGCCTCCAGCCTTCAAGAGCTAGTGAGCCGCGCAACCAGGATGGATCTGGCTGGATGGCACATTAACCTGCCAGCGAGATCAAGGTGGATGGACAATTCTACTAGGGTTGCGAACCAAGGTCAGTGTGGCCATTTGGGAATGATTGGTATTACCCCTGCTTCTCCAGGACTCTGGGCAGGAGGGGGAGGGATGGGAAGGCATACACCAGCCAGGGCAACTACCTGCTCCGCCTGGGGGTGTTGGGAGGGGGAGAAGAATCGGGGAAGTTGTCAATTCTGAGCTGATGCAAATAGGCTCACGGAGGGCTGGCCAAATTTCTCTGCAACCCGTTGAAAGAGGAGAGGGCTGAAGAACCACCCATCGCCCTCAGGGACCAGGTTCCCTTTGCGGGCTTGTCTAGTAAACCTTAAGCTAATAAACGGACTCTGTAGTATTGATCAGTAGTGTTTATTGATGAGGCATCAAAGCACCAAAGCCTGGCAAAGCCAGTTCTGACAAACTTGGCCTTTGCCATCCCCTCATCCCCAGGCAAGTCCCTCTCCGGTAATTCCCAAGAATTAGAAAACAGTCCCTCGAGCTGAAGCTCTAAGGACAGCTGCAGATGGTAGAGAGAGCCACCAGGCTTCTTGCCCCCACGAAACAATGGATACAATCTGCTTCATGGGACCAGGGTGTCAGGGAAAGCCACGTTGTCTACAAAGCATGTGAAGCCATAAAGTAAAGATCAAGGAAAGAATGTCCCAGATGCTAGTGGTGACATATAGCAGGTGGTTACATATACATTTTAGCCGCTTTGATTCGTAGCATGTAGCAGGAAGCAGTTACACTGAGATAGGAATGCATCTCAACCACACAGATACAAACCCCCTGACACCACCACGCCCTACCTAGACCACCGTCTGAGCAGCACAGCCCCTGGGAACACTCCAGGCCCTCCTTTCATTGGGGCTCATGCTTCAGCAGACCTCACCAGTTCCAGACATTTGGGTCTGAAACCTGAACAATGACGCCATGACGGGAGCAGTTGGGGGTTGTCTTCTCACCCCCTGTGGTTAACCTCTCAACCAGACAACTGGGTCTTACAAATCATAAAGCAGGACTGCACAACAGAATTTCACAGCCCCTGCTGCCCCACCAGAACGCGTTCATATTTTCCCCATATCCAGGAAACAGGAGAAGCACTCCAGAATGCAAGGACCAATCCAGCGCCTCCTGTCCAGCAACGCCATTGAGCCTTTCCCCTCCTTACAGGAACAGATTTGGGGGGGGGGGACGGGACACTCAGTATTTTTCATGCTACCCAAATGGAACGGGAACTGGAGGGCCATTCTGGACCTAAAATTTGTAAACAAGTTCATAGTCTTGTCGAAGGCTTTTTCAGCTGGAATCACTGGGGTGTTGTGTGGTTTCCGGGCTGTAAGGCCGTGTTCTAGCAGCATTTCCTCCTGTTTGCATCTTCAGAGGATCTGATGGTAGTAAAGCAAGTGGAGTCTATATACCTGTGGAATGTCCAGGGTGGGAGAAAGAACCTTCTGGTCTTCCCTCTTCAGACTGTTCAGCATGGCTTTTGCTTTGTTTTTGGTCTCAACCAAAATCTTACCAAGTTTCTCCCCAAAAAGCCTCTTACTTGAAAGGGCTATGCCAGCAGGATAGTTTTGGAAGGCATGTCTACCTCCCAGGCCCTAAGCCACAGGGCTCTCCCGGAGGCAACGGTTGCTGTCATGGACCAGACTGAAATGGACAGAATATCCACAGGAGCATCAGCTCGAAAAGACAAGGCTTTGTGGAACCGGTTTACTCCTTCTGGAAGCTGCTTATTTTCTGGGGGAGAAGTTGGGCAAGTTTCCTGGCCACACTATGGAGGCCCTGGGGAGGATGGCTGACGAGACGGCTCTGATGGACAGGGCAGGGCTACCCGCCTCCTGCCCAATGAGCCCCTTAAAAATTACCTCCTTATTGACGGGATTACATATTGAAGATCAATCAATCAATCAATCAATCAATCAATCAATCAATCAATCAATCCAAAGTGAAAAGACAAAAGATACCTTTGCATGTTGGCAAAGGCAGATGGTCAGGAATATCAGAGCAGCGTTTCAGAAGGGAGCAGACTTGTTGTGCAATCCAAAGTGTGTGTGGGAGGGAAAGAGCACTGGAAGCAGCAGAAGTGTCGCCCCTCACACCAACACAAAAGGCAAATATGCTGGTGGGAGGGAGGGAGGGCAGACACACTGGTGGGCTGGAGTGGTGACCAAGTGGAATAGAGAAGCACAGGGGGAGAGGCAGTAGCAGCGTCGCTACTGCTGTGCTGCCGTGAAAGGGAGAGGAGCCAGAGGTGGGGAAGGCTAAAGAAATTTTTGGCCAGAGCACTATCAGTGCAAACTTATGCATTCAAAAACTGTAGCATAGCCCATGATGGCCAAGGGGGGGAGGGGGGAGGGTCAGGAGGACTTGCTGGAGCAGGCTCAACCCCGGATGTAAGGGGTCCCCCTTCTTGCGGCGGCACCAACAGACAAAGGAGTTCCAGGAAGTGTTGTAGATGTGCTGTGTGGAAGGGTCTCCTGCAGGCGAAGATGTTGTCCCCCAGCTGCTGATTTGTAGCCCGAGGCACGTAGCCTGTGCCTTTCAAGAGCTAGGCAGTCAAGTGCAACCAGGATGGATCTGGCTGGATGGCATATTGGTCCCTGCTGAAGGAGATCGGGAAGGGGTGGATGGACAATTCTACTAGGGTTGCGAACCAAGGTCAGTGTGGCCATTTGGGAATGATTGGTATTACCCCTGCTTCTCCAGGACTCTGGGCAGGAGGGGGAGGGATGGGAAGGCAAGCATGCAGCAGCCAGAGGCGCTACCTGCTCCGCCTGGGGGTGTTGGGAGGGGGAGAAGAATCGGGGAAGTTGTCAATTCTGAGCTGATGCAAATAGGCTCACGGAGGGCTGGCCAAATTTCTCTGCAACCCGTTGAAAGAGGAGAGGGCTGAAGAACCACCCATCGCCCTCAGGGACCAGGTTCCCTTTGCGGGCTTGTCTAGTAAACCTTAAGCTAATAAACGGACTCTGTAGTATTGATCAGTAGTGTTTATTGATGAGGCATCAAAGCACCAAAGCCTGGCAAAGCCAGTTCTGACAAACTTGGCCTTTGCCATCCCCTCATCCCCAGGCAAGTCCCCCCTCCCGAATTCCCAAGAAATTGTGAAAAAACAGTCCCCGGAGCTGAAGCGCCCCAAGGACAGCGGCAGATAGTAGAGAGAGCCACCAGGCTTCTTGCCCCCACGAAACAATGGATACAATTCCGTTTCTCATGGGACCAGGGTGTCAGGGAAAGCCACGTTGTCTACAAAGCATGTGAAGCCATAAAGTAAAGATCAAGGAAAGAATGTCCCAGATGCTAGTGGTTACATATACATTTTAGCCGCTTTGATTCGTAGCATGTAGCAGGAAGCAGTTACACTGAGATAGGAATGCATCTCAACCACACAGATACAAACCCCCTGACACCACCACGCCCTACCTAGACCACCGTCTGAGCAGCACAGCCCCTGGGAACACTCCAGGCCCTCCTTTCATTGGGGCTCATGCTTCAGCAGACCTCACCAGTTCCAGACATTTGGGTCTGAAACCTGAACAATGACGCCATGACGGGAGCAGTTGGGGGTTGTCTTCTCACCCCCTGTGGTTAACCTCTCAACCAGACAACTGGGTCTTACAAATCATAAAGCAGGACTGCACAACAGAATTTCACAGCCCCTGCTGCCCCACCAGAACGCGTTCATATTTTCCCCATATCCAGGAAACAGGAGAAGCACTCCAGAATGCAAGGACCAATCCAGCGCCTCCTGTCCAGCAACGCCATTGAGCCTTTCCCCTCCTTACAGGAACAGATTTGGGGGGGGGGACGGGATACTCAGTATTTTTCATGCTACCCAAATGGAACGGGAACTGGAGGGCCATTCTGGACCTAAAATTTGTAAACAAGTTCATAGTCTTGTCGAAGGCTTTTTCAGCTGGAATCACTGGGGTGCTGTGTGGTTTCCGGGCTGTATGGCCATGTTCTAGCAGCATTCTCTCCTGACGTTTCACCTGCATCTGTGGCTGGCATCTTCAGAGGATCTGATGGTAGTAAAGCAAGTGGAGTATATATACCTGTGGAATGTCCAGGGTGGGAGAAAGAACCTTCTGGTCTTCCCTCTTCAGACTGTTCAGCATGGCTTTTGCTTTGTTACCAAGCAAAATCTTACCAAGTTTCTCCCCAAAAGGGCCAGGCGACGCCTCCCTCCAAAAGCAAGCAGGCCCCCCGCTAGAAGGGCGCCCCACCCTCAGCCCGGCTCCGGTGCAACGGAAGGGCCCGCGAAGCACCGCTGCTGTCCGGCGGCAGGCGATGCTGGTGTGGGCCTCAGCAGCCAGCCAGCCGGCCACTCCGGGCCTGTTGGCGGTACAGACAGAGGGAAGCGGTTGCTGGGGACCGGCTGGACAGGCGTCACCCCCCCGCGCCCCGCAGCGCAGAGGCAGCTTCTCAGCAGCAGGGGCACGGCCGGTGGGTCTCCCGCAGCCCAGAAAGCCCCCCGCCCCCGCTTCCCCTCCTCGGTGCCTGGCGCGGGTCACACCCCCTGCACAACGTCCCCGCAGGAAGGCCGCCCCCCCCCCCCCGACCCCCAGGCCGCCTCCCGCCGGGGCTGCTCTGGCAAGCCCGTTCCCATGCACTCTGGAGCGGCAGCAGCAGCAGCAGCAGCAGGCGCGAGCCCGAGGAGGGGGAGGGGAGGAGCCCACAGCGGCCCCCGGCCGGGGCGAAGCCAGCCTGGAGAAGAGCCTGCCGCCAGGAGGGCCC
This sequence comes from Sphaerodactylus townsendi, assembly GCF_021028975.2. Classification (NCBI taxonomy): domain Eukaryota; kingdom Metazoa; phylum Chordata; class Lepidosauria; order Squamata; family Sphaerodactylidae; genus Sphaerodactylus; species Sphaerodactylus townsendi. The sequence continues at coordinate 6,366,536 of NC_059441.1, forward strand.
CGGCGGGCGGGCATCTCTGCAAGGGGCCACGAGGGCGCCCTACTCTGCAAGGGAGGTCCGCCAGGAAGCCCCGCCCCCCGGCCGGCCGGCCAACAGTCGCAGCAGGAGGAGGAGGAGGCGGGGCCCCGGGGCCCCTGCAGAGAGGCCCGCCCTCTCCCCCCTCCGGCTCCGCCCCGCGCTCCAGGCTCCTCCTCCGAGTCCCACCCGCCGGCTCCGAGGGGTGAGGCGGAGGAGGCGTCTCCAGGGCGACGGGCCGTCTGGCGTCTCCATGGCGACCTCGCGCGCGGCGTTCTCTCGGGAGCCAATCGGCGCGCGGCGGGGGGGCGGGGGCTGCCGCCTCTGAAGGGGCGCGCCGAGAGGCTGCGGCGCCCCCTCCCGCCCGGGGGCCTCGGCTCTGGGGGCGGAGCCTGCCTCGGCGCCCAATGGGGGCGGGCCCGGAGGAGCGCGCGATAGGGCCTGCCCCGCCCCTTTGCCGAGGCGCGCGTGCGCGGTCCCCGTCCCCGGCCGGCCTCCCCGGTCGCCAGGCGCGCTGCTGGCCCCACGATGGCGCTCGGCGGCGCCCCCTCGCCCGGCCCGGCCCTCTCGCGCCACGACGAGCCGCCCTCCGCGCCCGCCTCGCCCTGCCTGCTGGTGGGCGACTCCCAGCCCGCCGCCCCCAGCCCGCCCCCGCCGGGCCTCGCCCTCCCGCCGCCGCCCTCCTCCTGCTCCTGCTCCTGCGCGGGGGACCCTCCGCGCCCCGCAGCCCTCAGCCAAGTCCTGCCGCCGCCGCCGCCACCGAGGCCCAGGTAGGCGGGCGGGCGGGCGGGCGGGCGGTTGGGCGGGCCGAGCAGAGGTGGGGGCGGGGGGCGGGGTAGCTCCGGCGTCGGGGGCGGGGGGCGGCGGGCTCCTCGGCCTCAGGCCTCTTCTCGGCACGTCTTTGCCCTTCTAGGGAGGCGGCGGCGGCGGCGGCGGCAGATGATGACCTCGAGGGCGCCCCCGGCCGTCCGGGCGTGGCAGGTGAGCGGCCTGCGTGCCCTTGGGGGGCTCCCCGCCGCGCTCCTGGACCCCCGGGGGAGGGGGCGGGGTCTTTTGCCGGTCAGCCTTCCGCGGGGGCCGGGTGGAACCGTGGCTGCCTCGACGGCCCCGGCGCCCGCCGTGCTTTGTCCGGCGCGGGATTTCTGCTGCCGCTCGTGCCACCGCGGGGGCTCCCTGGCAGGGGCTGCCCCTCAGACTGAGCTGCCTCGCAAGGCTGTTGTGAGCGCGACATGGAGGTGGGCAGAAGGGCATCAGTCGCCTCCACAAATGACCCCGAGCCAGGCCCTGTTCTTCTTCCTGCCTCCTTGGCCCGCCCCGCGGGGAGGTTGTGGGCAGGCGGCTGTTTGGGGCAGTTGGCGGCATCGCCTGCGTCTGAAGCCTGCCTGTGTGGACCCCCCCTTTGTGGTTGTCAGATTCCGGCGGCACATCCCAGCTGAGCTTCGGTGCCCTGGAGCTCTCCCAGAGCCAGGAGCTGGAGCGCCCCCCAGCAGCAGGCAGCGCGGACAGCGAGGGGCAGGTGCCCCCCAGAGACACGGCTTTGGAAGAAGAGGAGGAGGGCTCTAAAGGTGGGTCGTGAGCACGGCACGCGTGGCTGGGGGGTGTGTGTGTGTGTGCTCAGGGCAGGAGGCCCCACGCTTTTGGAGCTTCTGGATGCCCATGAGGCTGCCTCGGGCCACTGGCACGATCTGTGCTTTGGCTGGCAGCATATGGACCAGGCCCTGGGGTGACCGGAGGGCAGGGGGCGGGCGCTCCTGAGGGAGGACAGGCAGTCTGGCCAGAAGGGGAGGCAGGAGACCTGGTGCTGCCCTCCCGGGTCTGTGGTTGCTTTTGTAGCTGTGAAAAACCCTTCCGCTGGTGGCCCAGGCGCCCTTTCTGAAAAGCAGGTGTGGGTGGAGCCCTAGGTGTGGATGCGGCTTGCGTTTGGAGGAGATGGCAGGACGTGCAGCTTAATTTCTCCTCTGGGTGGGAAAATGTCACCTGGGTCTTGCTCAGCCCTTGAACAGAGAAACCTGATGAGATTTCAGACCCGGTTTGTCCTCTGACGGACGGCCTGTGGTGTTAGAAGATGCTTGCTGGCCTTTTGTGGCTAGTTCTTGGGATCCACATATACAGCATGTGCAAACACACACAAACACCCCATCCAAATGACTAGCAGGATCTCAAGGCTGTTTCTTCAGTGGGAACCTCTGTTGCAGGGGGTGGCGGAGATTGGACAGCTGGATTTAATTTTGGGGGAAATCCTGCTCTTACAGGAAACGCCATAGTTAAGCAGTACCATTTGGCCCGTAATCACGGGAACACCGGTTGACTGGCGACATGGCATATGCTGCTAGCGATGCCAGCGTTGATTTGAATTGCTAATTGGAACATAGTTCTATGGTTTTGCCCATTTTTGCTGCAGAGTTTCTGCTGTCACGTTGTAGTGGGGATTGCTCTTGACAGAAAGGCCGGAGAAACGACACTGAAGAGATGTTCAATGTATTGTCGAAGGCTTTCACGGCCGGAATCACTGGGGTGCTGTGTGGTTTCCGGGCTGCATGGCCGTGTTCTAGCAGCATTCTCTCCTGACGTTTCGCCTGCATCTGTGGCTGGCATCTTCAGAGGATCTTCAGATACAGCCCGGAAACCACACAGCACCCCAGACACTGAAGAGAGTCCATGGGCTGCAGCCCAAGGGAGAGTGTGTAGAACTCTGGGTTTGAGTGTTTTGTCCCAGAAGTTGGACTTTGTCGTTCTCAGGAAACAGTGCAAGAGATTTGTGCCAGGATTCTGCATTCTGTGGTATCTTTGGTAAGACGGTGACCCAGGCAGGGCCCAACTGTGGCTGCTTTTTCTGCCTCATTTGCAGATCATAATGCAGCATCACCAGGTGAAATAACAGGGTTTGGGAGTGATTGCATTGAAAGGTAAATCTTTCACCCCTCCTCGATGGTGCTTGATTGATTTGCCTGCAGAGAGCCAGGCCGTGTGTCTGTCTCTGCATTTTGGACAGAGGGGGACACACGCAGCTGCTTGGCTTGGCCCTGTGGAGCAGTCTCTGCAAGAGAGGCGTGCGAGTTCTTCTGAAATGAATCTCCCTTGCTTGCTGGCCAAGTGTCATAAAGGCTGTTTATAGTTATGCTGCCCCAGGGTGAATATTGGTTATGCTGATGTTCTCAGGTCACAGGTCATGTCCAGTAGCACCCCCAGACTTCTGCAGTTCTGTAAAGAGACCACCAGTTGCCTAATATTTGCATGCCGTCAATATGAAGGAAGGCCACAAGCAAAGGATCCCTCGTGTTGGGGTTCATCGCATGTTGAGATCTTGTTTGATCAGACTAGCATGACAGGTGAAAATGGACTATATGTTTCTGCAGTTCCTCTCCCCTCTGCTCTGAGTTGCTCGTAGAAGCTACCTCCTCCGGGTTCTCTGGAAGTGTGCGTTCACATGCTGGAAACAATGTGTTTGTAAATCTGTAGCCGGCAGTTGTGGTCATGGCGGTTGGACTTGGATAGCAAGACTTGTAGTGAGGCCTGCGGATCTTTCTAATTTCCTGAATTACACTCAGTAAGCACCGATCCTGCTGGGGTGACGGGCCTGCACTTTTGGGATTTTCTGGTTTTCCGATTCCAGACTTGTGCTGACTTGTTGCAGCAAATAGAAATAGGATGCTTGTGACATCTTTTAAAGCCACTTCCAGGCTACGAAAGCTGGTGCTGAGGTAAACTCTTGTTTATCTTTACGATGTCACGGGACTCCTGTAGTTTTTGCCATGTTTGCTCCTCCTACTGATTTCCCATCATTTGCAAACACAAAACGCATCTCCTCTTTGTCTTCATCCAGATCGTTTGTGAAGATGTTGAGTAGCACAGGTTGCGTGTTGGACAGCTACTGCCTGGCAGAGTAGCTAGAACAGGGGTCGGGAACCTTTTTCATTCAAAGAGCCATTTGAACCTTTAACAACTTTGCCCACTTTCCGCCCCCACTCCCCATGCCCGCTCCCACTGGCGGCTTGCTTGCCCTCCCGCCCGCTCCCCGGTTTCGCTTGTTCGCCTTCGCCGCTGCCCCTGCTGGCTTGCTTTTCTGCCCCCCGCTTTCACTTTGCCCGCCCAGCCCACTTCGCCCGCCTGCTTAGCTTGCAGTTTCCAGCTGCCGCTTGCCCGCCGCCCGCTTGCTCGCCCGCTCCCTCGCCCTTGCTTGCTTGCTCGCCCCTGCTCGCTTGCCCACCCCCCCACTCGCTTGCCTGCTCGCTCGCCCGCCCACTCGCTTGCCCGGTTACTCGCTTGCCCACCTGCCCGCTCCCTCGCCCACTTGCTCACCCTCGCTTGCTCGCCCGCCCACTCCACCCGCTTCGCCATGAAAGTTGTTCGCGGCCCCCGGCTCACTTGCCCGCCAAGGTTCGCTGCAACTTACCCGCCCCCCCCGCTCACTCGCTTCCCCCGCTCCGCTCGCTCACCTGCTTGCCTCGCTGGCTTTAATTTCTGCCTGGGCTTGCCCGGGAAGGGGCAGCCACGCCGGGAGCCGCAGGAGAAGCAGTGAAGAGCCGCGGGTTCCCGACCCCTGAGCTAGAAGAACCAGTGGTCTAACTTGGGCTGAGACCTCTTCATGTGTTCCTGTAACAGGAGCCTGGTGGAGTCTTGGAGGCTGACAGAATTGATTCCTGCATTAGCGTTTGTGAATTGGAGACCCCTTCATCACGTGCCTGAAGTATATCAGTTAAGAGGAAGGAGATCTCTAATTCACAAGTTCTCACAAAAGCTTCATGGTTTTGTTTTCGTGCAGCCCTTCTGCAGCTATTTTGTTCATGTGCTGCTCTTTGCATAATGATTCTCTTGATTTTTTTATTTTCTTCTCTTTTAAATAGTTTTAACTGGTGGTCGTAACCTGTCCAAGGCAGAAGATGCAAGTTCCGTAACACTGACTCCTGCTGACTCCCTGCAGGTCCTTCACCTCTCTGGGCAGGGCCCTCTTTCCACGTAAGCTACAAGGTCATTTTGGTTACTTTTGCTCCCTGCTCCCTTGAGAGTGTTTGCTTTTCAGCTGCCTGGTTATCCCAGGGGGCTGCCTCTTCCGTTCAGCGATCATGCAGCTGGCAGATGGGGCACTGATCTGCTCTTGAATTGTGCCTGCCTTTTTAAGTGCTTTCTCAGAACAACTGCTTTCTTCACAGATTCCCCCTCACTCCTCCTGCGCACTTGGTCCTTCTCTGTCCTCCTCTTCCTCGCCTTTTTGCTTGTCAGTGCAGAAAGCCAAGGCTGAGAGAGAAAATGGACTGGCATTAGCGGCCCACGAGCTCTTTGGTGTTAGTGGTGCTGCGTGTGGCTGTGAGCTGGGCCTTGCCTTCAGCTCTGGGGAGGACGTCGTTGTGTTAGCTTGAACTGGCCCTCATGGGGGCTGGGAAACATTGGCCCAGCTGTGTCCTTTTTCTCCCCCAGGGGAGCTTCCGGTGTTGCTGGGCCATCTCAAGACAGCCTGCCATTCGTCCCGCTCATTGTCCCGGGAAGCCCAACGGAGCCGTCAACTGAGGGTGCGTCATCTTTTTCTTTGAGGGACCTTTGCAGCCTGTGGCTCAGCAGTGTGGGCACCCTCTTGAGTTCTGGGGTGGGGGCGGGGGCGGGGATGTCCCCAGTCATCTTCTAGATCACTGAAGTAGGAAGCGCAGAGGACATGGGGGCTAGTCACTTATTCCCCCCCTCTCCAGTGGACCTCTGCTCCGGCAGCAAGAAGGTCCTTCTCCTTTTGCTTGGTACCCTCCCAGTCTTCATCCATCTTCTTCTCTTAAAACAGGAAAGGCACAAAAGGAGTCGTCGGATGCGAGGACCGCAGGCCTTCCTTGGGTGTCCACACCCGTCTCCCACGGCGCCCCTTCTGTTCCTGCAGAATTCTTTCCTGTGCCGTCACAGCCCGAGTTTTCCCATGTGAGTAGATCGTGTTCTTGAGCAGCAGGACTTCTCTGGCCTGGGACTTATGTTGGGGGGGCCTGCAGGAAGCAGCAGAGTCGGCGTCACCACTCGGTGGCTCTGGCATGTGACAGTTCTCTTTTTTGCATGCCACAGAAGGACTTCAATGGGTGCGGGGGAATGGAGGGAAGCGGCACACTCAGGGCTCACCTGGCCCGTTCCCTGTCCTTTGATTCTCAACGGTGGGCCTCGCACCCAAGGACCAGGAGGATGTGATTTCCGGAGGATCTTGCTTACCCTGTCATACACTGGGGGTGGGGAGGGGGGTGTTTGCTCTGAAGGGTGGCCTCATCATTTGCATGGTGGTTGGGAGTTTTGCTCTCCCCTTGCTGGCCAGCCAAGGGCCCTGCCTGACGCCCTTCCGTGGCACCCTGCCTGGCTGAGTGTGGTGTCTTGGGAAGTCAGTCCGTGGCTGCTGGTTCTCTTAGAAGGGAGCCGGTGTGGCTGGAGGGCAGCCGGCCATTGTACCCTTCACGTGCTTCTTGTTTTAGGACACCTTCCTCCCAACTCCAAGCTTGGAGAGAGGGCCGGAGACGCAGGCGGAGACTGGAGGAGGCTCTGAAGCCCTGGAGAAAGCGGCCGCAGCCTCTTCCACAGAGGACCGCTTGGACACGTGTGCGCTGGTGCTGTCTGCTAGTGAGCACAGCCAAGCGCCCAAGGGCGGAGCTCAGCAGGCGGAGGAGGAGGAGGAGGAGGGTGCAGTCGCAGGTGATATCCCAGCAGAACCGAGTACTCGTGTGCAGCAGGGGCTTCACAAGGAGGACCAAGCCTTGCCTGCGCAGACGGAGGGCAGTGCCGTGGCCGCCCCAGTGGGCGCTGGAGACGGGGCTTGCCTGGGTCTTGGAAATCAGCCTTCTCAAGGGAACTCCTTGGAAAAAGGGTCTTTGGAATATGGAGCAATTCCTGAGGTACCCAGAGAGGAGCAGAGAGAAGCCAAATTGTCAAGTGAGGAGGGATCTTCCTTCCACTTGATGCTTTCTCAAGAACTGTCCCTCTGCCAGGAAGACAAGGCAATGAGACAAAATGAATCTGCCGCGGCTTCAGCTGGGGAGTCCTCTCAAAATCTGTCCCAGGGGACTCAAAACATGGAAGGCTTAGAACAAGACTCCTTGGAGGAAGCTGAGGCTGCCCGAGAAGGACAGAACGTGTTCCTGCGGTCGGGCCCTGGGATGCCGAAGTGCTGCAACTCCCAGCCCCGTCCTGACATGGACCCCCAGAGCGGCCAGGAGAGGGTTGGTGCTCCCTCGGCCTTGCCTCTTCCTGCTGACCGCTCTGCAGGCAGGAGCAGCGAGGGTTGCTGTGTGGTGGGGGGCGGAGCTGAGGGGGGCGAGGGCCTTCCACTGGGTGAGATGGGAGCCAGGCAAGGCAGCGTGCGGGATAGTCAAGCGGATGGGGAGCTGGTGGCCGTTCCGGAGGGCTGTGTGACTCCTGAAAGAAGCCTGCCCCTGCCCGGGAGAGCGGAGGAGGTCTTGACAGCAGCTGCGCAACAGAGAGCTCGTCCAGTGAATTCGGAAAGATGGGCAGAGAGCCAGAAGGAGGGATTGCCTGCACCGGAGGAAGAGAAGCAGCTGCAAGAAAAGGCACCTGAACATCTGGCTGGCCGACCTGCTGGTAAGTGGGATGTGGGATGTGCATAACCAAGGCTGTGTCGAGGGCCAGGAGATGATGCCAGCAAGGTTTTCTTGTGCATGTTGCCAGCGTGTGTGTGTGTGTGTGAGTGTGAGTGTGAGTGTGAGTGTGAAAACAGAAGGAAACAGGTAGCTGGTTCCTTCCTGTCAGCCAGCTTCCTTTTTGGGATTCAGGGAAAGAAATAGCATGAGCTTTTCTGTGCCTGAAGCTGTAATTAAACCCTTGGGGACTTGAGCAGAGCCTTCAGAAACATGGGAGGCTGGGTGGGGAATGGGGCTAATTAAATTATATTAAACAAACAAACAAACCTGTGTACTGGCTGCTTGACTCTCTCTCCAGCCACTGGGGCATGGCGAGTGTTTTTTCTGCTACTTTGTTTTGGTAGCTTGTTGTCATCTGTTACAGTGTGTGGATCTTGGAAGCAATGCAGATGTTTCAGGTATGTCTGTATGCAGAAATGGAATGTTGTGGGTTTTCCTGGTAGGATGTGGTCTGGTAGTTTTGCCTAACATTTTGCCCATATCTATGGCTGGCATCTTGTCAGAGGGATTGAATATAGGTGATTGAGATGCATTTCTAGCTCAATGTAATTGCTACAAGATCTATGTAACCAGCCTGCTATATGTTACCACGGCTATTCTGGGGCATTCTTTCCTTGATCTTTACTTCATGGCTTCGCACACTGAGTGGATAACTCGGCTTTCCCCTGACACTTTGGTTTCATGAGAACCGGGATTGTTTCTGTTATCTCGTGGGGGCAGGATGCCAGGTAGCTCTCTATCTTTATCTGTCGCTGACCTTGGGGTGCCTCAGCTCCAAACTAACTCTTTCTCACATTTCTTGGGAAAATGGGAAGGGGGGACTAACATCGGAAGAAAGGGGACAGCAAAAGCCAGGTTCTCCAGAGCTGGCTTTGCCAAGCTGGGTGCTTCGATGCCTATCAATAAACGCTGCCGATCAACAGTACAGAGTCTGCTAATTGCTTCAAGGTTCAAAACGTAATACATGTTCAGAGGCATGGTCTTAGCAAGAACTACCAGACCATATTGCCCGGAAAACTCACAACTGCTAGCTGATTCTGGCCATGAAGGCCTTGAACAATACACTGATCTTCTTGAAACTTAGCGCTGAAAAGGTAAGGGGTTGATTCTGTGTACATAGATTTGCAAAGAAACAACACTGTATATTCATTTGATCACATTTTTGATGTGAAGAAGAGGATCTTATCTCTGCAGATACAAATTTCACAGGTTTGGGAACTGCAAAACCAACCATCTGTGATAATATCCTCTAGTTAAGAAAAATGATCTTACAGAAACCTCTGGAAGAGTGTGACCCTCTGATCAATGGAACTGATTTACCAACAAATTTAAACACTGGATTACCGTACAGCCGTATGCTATGAAATTAAAAACCAGTCCTTATTTCATGATAGTTTTTGGACTTTAATGTAGCTTAAACAGAAAATTATCTTTAGATAGACTTTTCCTCAAAAAGCGTTTCATTAAAAAATTCTGATTTAAATTTTAAAAATCCATTCAAAAATATTTTTTTTAATAAAAAATAAAAATAATAAAACCCACCCTGTGGACAATTGGTCTGATCCAGCAAGATTGCCTTGGAAGTGCAGTGTCCTGGAAGTGGCGTGGGGGTGTTCTTCCTACCTTTGGGACAACCCCCCCCCCATTTTATTTTATTAGTTTCTATGCTACCCTTCTCCTGTTGGGCTCAGGGTGGTTTCAACAAATTTTAATAAATACATAAAATCACAGTTTAAAACATTTAAAACCCATTCTAAAAAACGCAATGGTGACAATATTCAGAGTAAGTACTTAAAACAGGAGGGTGAAAACAGGATGGTAAGAGGGAGGCCAGGCGAATGGAGAACTGGAGGTGCCTGAACCAGACGCCTGGTGGAACATCTCTGTCTTACAGGCCCTCTTGAGACTGCACCAGATCGCTGGGGCCCCAGGCCCTCCCCCCACTGGCCCGGAGCTGTTCTGCCTGGTGCTTGTGGCCAGGGCCGAAAAAAAAAGACCAGTGGGCCCTTTGGTGGAGCCGAAGCTCAGGACGTCTTCTGGGCCTCAGATCACTAGTAGATTTTCATTGACTGTGTGCAGCGATCTTTGAGAGATGTAGTGGGAGAGACGGTCTTGTAGGTACCCTTCTGATTTGTGGGGTCCTCCTTCTGGCTGGAGTAAATAATGGGCGTGGCCATCCATATTAAGAGAAGCCCTGTTTCAATATGGTATAATCCCAGAAAACTGGTTATTAGTAGTAATCCCAATTCATAAAAAAAGCTCCTACAAACAACCCGGGTATTTCAGACCCATCAGCCTCTTATCTATAATTGGGAAGATCTACACCAAATATCTTGAAAGAAAGCTAAAATCATGGATGTCTGAAAACAATCTCATCGATCCTGATCAAGGTGGTCTTAAAACTGGAAAATCCACCATTGACCTCTGCCTAACTCTTTCCTTTTTGGCAAATAAATGCCACATCAAGGGTCAAAGGAAACTGTATGTTGCATTTTTGGACCTAAGCAATGCATTTGACACAATTTCCAGAAACATTCTTTGGTCAAAGTTAATCCACTTCCAAAGTTAACACACTTACTTATGCTTTATACACAAATTATGCAGTGCTGCCACCACCTGTCAGGTGAAATTGGGCCAAACGGGCTCCCTATCCAACAAAATATTAACAACCAGAGGGGTTAAGCAGGGCTGCGTGCTGCCCCCCCATCTGTTTAAACTTTGTATAAATGATCTTTAAGACCATCTTTGTACAGTTGATGGACACCCACCCAAACTACGGGAGCGCCCTGTTCCACTCTCACTATATGTTGATGACGCTGCCATTTTATTTCAATCGCCCATTGGTCTTAAAAGATACCTGAAAGGTTTTTTTTATTATTGCGAACTAAACAAACTAAAACTTAATAATGGAAAATCAAAAATAATCGTCTTTTGAAAACATTGGTGCCAACTTACTTGGAAAATTAACAACATTGCTATTGATTGGGTCAAATGCTTTAAATATCTAGGGGTCAACTTCCAATACAACCCCAAATGGTCACTACACAGATCCTATCTGATCTCATCAGCCAAACGCACAATGTCCAATATAATTCAGTTTTACTATGGAAAAGGAAACCTGCAGTCTGTCACAGCTGCTCTAAAAATCTTTCAGGCAAAATTATTGCCTAAAATTCTTTATGGGATTCCAGTCTGGGTTGGAGATTTCCACTCAGATGTTGAGCAAATTCAGTCACACTTCCTGAGGAGGATACTGGGAACCCCAAACAGTGTTACTTATTCAACATTGTTCCTCAAAGCTGGACTCTCACTAGTTGAGACTGAAGCTTGGATTGCTTCTATAAAATACTGGCTCAAGCTACACTTTAGGACTCTTGCCAGTGTGGGATTCAAGCTACACTTTAGAACTCTTCTTAAAGATAAGTTCCAGTTTTGCTGGACCAAAGTTATTGTGGATAAAATCAGATCCATAGGGATTGATCTGGATAGTATGGGTAGTAACAATGAACTGTATCTTCCAACTAATTTGTGACAGACTGAGAGACCATGAGCATCACCTCTTCTGTCCAACAAAGGCAGCTATATGCTCTCCTCGCTTCCTTGGAATACAACCAAACTACAGATTCAGAGTTGAATATTTTTCCACTCTGTCATCTATCAAACAATGACAAGCTTTTATGCTAGCACATTTTAATAGCTTTCCATCAGCTGTCACCTCTGGAAGATATCTCTGTCTACCTAAACCACAAAGACTATGTTGTGGATGCAAATCCCCAGATACCATATCCCACATACTCTTGGAATGCAACCTTCACAACAATCTATGTGCATCCCTGATTCATCCTCTGCAAACCAGAAGGACCTCTCAGGCCAATTTTCAGGCTACTTGCTTTTTGCTAAGTGACTGTAATTCACAAATTACTTTAGCAGTAGCCATATATTTAGAAAATATTTTAAACTTTTAAGTTCAGTATTTGGACTTTTAAGAAACCTTTCTTTTAAATGACTTTCATACATTTGTGCTTTTGTGATAATCCTCTAATATGCCAATAGAGGTATAATGAATGAATGAATAAATGAATGAGAAGGCCTGTTCGCAGTATGTCCTCTCTGTGTGGCACGCTGTAGAGAGCATGGGCTGCAGGCACAGGATTAGACCTGCTTCAGGTGCTGAGCCTTGTCTGCCATGCAGCCTTTCTCAAGGCCGGCCTCTGAACGACTGCTCTGTAGCTGCTGTTCTGAGATGTGCAGAAGGCATCACCTGCCCCATTGACCCCTGCAGGCGGCGGCTGTTTTTGGCAAGGAAGATGCCTGGCTTTGTCCAGGGGAGCAAAAAGTAGCAGGAAGCCACCTCAGCTAATCTCTCTCTCTCTCTCTGTTTCTCTCTCAGAAACTCTGTTCCGCTTCACTTTGCCGAAGGAGGGAGCGTCCTTGACGAGCGTCACCCCACCGCTTATTGACCAGCTTAAAAAGGGCCCCAGACGACACAGCACTCCAATTGGTGAGTGGCAGACGCGGCAGTGAGCTTGCCATGCGCCACTGCTGGAAAATAAGATTTCAGGAGAGCTGTCTGGAGATAGGGGGCTCCGTGTGTGTCCTCCGTGTCTGGTTGCAAGCCGTTCTCTTTTCCCACGTGACTTTGCTCCTGTCCAGGTCCTTGCCAGCAAAGGGGCTGGGGGGCGGGAGAAGAGACTCTCCACATGCAGAAAGATCAAAGGGCCCAGGCAGGAATGGCCTCTTTAAGGTCTAACTCAGGCATTGTGCTTCTTTGTGGGTAGGCAGAGCCAGGTCACCTACAGATGATCCTCTGCTGCCGTAGGAGTGTTTTTGCCTGACCTTGCTGCACTTGCAGAACAGGGCAGTTTGGGTCATACCTGCTCATGCTTCATTGGTGGAGAAGGATATTTTTGTGAGCAGCAGATCTCCCACTGCTCTGCAGTCAAAGGTTATGCAAGTAGCAACGGTGTGTGTGTGTGTGTGTCTGTCCCACCCCTAGCCTGCTTTGCAGTAAGAATCTCTTCAGATTTCTATTCTCCTCCTCTTGGTTGTCTTTAAGGTCTGCTTTAAGGAGCAGCAGTGGCGTAGGAGGTTAAGAGCAGGTGCATTCTAATCTGGAGGAACCGGGTTTGATTTCCTGCTCTGCCGCCTGAGCTGTGGAGGCTTCTCTGGGGAATTCAGATTAGCCTGTGCACTCCCACACATGCCAGCTGGGTGACCTTGGGCTAGTCACAGCTTCTCGGAGCTCTCTCAGCCCCACCCACCTCACAGGGTGTTTGTTGTCAGCCCCTTTGAGTCTCCTACAGGAGATTGTCAGCCCCTTTGAGTCTCCTACAGGAGAGAAAGGGGGGATATAAATCCAAACTCTTCTTCTTCTTTTTCCATCTGCCCGCCCTATATGGACAGACTGGGGGCCCCATCAGAACCAAAAAGGATGACCGTTGGCAGTTTAAACTCAGAGAAACCAGAGATGCCAGCTCTTCTGAGGCAGGTCCAGCCCCACTCCATCCTGCATTTGATTAATGTGCCCTCTGTTCCATCATCCAAATAATTGATAAAATATTGAATAACATTGGACCCAGGACAGAACCCTGCGGCACCCTTTGGGTTCAGTCAGTCAACCCATTACAAACCCATCTAACAGTAACATTGTCTAGCCCACATTGTACTAGCTTGCTTGAAGAATATAATGGGGCATCTTATCAAAGGCCTTTCTAAAATCAAGGTATGCTGCATCCATAGCATTCCTTTTGTCTGCCAAGCTTGTCACTCTATCACCGTGGTGGCGAACCTTTGGCACTCCAGATGTTATGGACTACAATTCCCATCAGCCCCTGCCAGCATGGCCAATTGGCCATGCTGGCAGGGGCTGATGGGAATTGTAGTCTATAACATCTGGAGTGCCAAAGGTTCGCCACCACTGCTCTATCAGAAAAAGAGATAAGAGTAGTCTGCCATGTCTTGTTTTTGAGAAAGCCATGTTGACTTTTAGTGATCACAGTATTCCCTTCTAAGTCCTGGGCGCTTGGGGAATATAGGCAATAGTTTTGAGCGGGAATCTTCCGATTCATCTTTGCTTCTGTTTACCTTTCAAATTGAAATAAAGACTTTAGAGCAAACCTATAGTTTCTACTATTTTTGGGCCCGAAGTCTGGCACTCACTTGAGAGTTCTTTAGACATCCATCCTGGTTTCTTTAGGCACCTCCCATTTTTTCCTCACTGGAACTGTTTGAAATTGTGCCTTTAAGATCTCACTTTCAAGAAACTCCCATTCCCATCCATCTTGTACTCCCTTAGCTTCCCAGTTATAGCATTTTCTGCAGTTGTGGTCAAACATGTCTGCAGCAGGATTTGTGTGGCTGTGGTCTGGTAGTTTTTGCTCCTGGCATTTCTACAGTATCTATGGCTGGTATCTCCAGAGACAAGTTTTTGGTAAGATGTGTTTCTCTCTGAGCCACATCTTACTGTGTCATGCCTCTGAAGATATCAGCCATAGAAACTGATGAAACACTAGGAGCAGAAACTACCAGACCATGGCCACACATTTTGGAAAACCCACAAGATCCATTCAGAAGTTGTTTGCCAGAGACGGCTGAGAATTCAGCATGGACCAGAGCAAGCAGCCGCCTCTCCTTTGGTTTGTAGTCCCTGCCTCTTTCTGCATATGGTCGGGGTCTAAGCCTAATTCAGTTTGAATTCCCTGCTTCTGGGAACTGCCTCCAGTTGCAGGAATGTGCACAGCCCTACCTGTGACCCTTAAAGAGAGGCCCTCAAATCTGTCAGTGGCAAGAGATCCTCACCGTGTGCCCAGTGTTTTGATCAGTGTGCCAGTTCTCCTTAACCCCACTTGCACAGTGACGGTATGCAGCATTGGGAGTCCTTTGGGTGTTGGAGGACTGGCCAAATGCTTGGGCTGGCGCACCACAGAGCAGGGTGAGGGGGAGCATGGCCGCCCTTGCATCTTGCCTTTGTGGGAGGAAATGGGACACCCGTGGTGAGGTTGCCTCTTCCTCTTGTTTCAGTGACTGGAAACTGCGCAGGCAGCACCGTGGCAACCAGGGACATGGCAGCCGAGGGTGCCGGCGATGTCACAATGGAGAGCACCGATTCTTCTTCTGCGATGGAGGGAAGCCCTTCTGCGGCAGTCTGTAAAGATGGCGGAAAGCTTTCCCTGCACATGAACCTCACGACACCCCCCGTCACCGAGGAGAGCGAGTCTCTCCCCTTCAGCCTGGAGAGTAAGAGACAAAGTAGGCGCCGTCAGGCAAGGGGGCCTCTTCCTGCTTGCCTTCTACAGGCTTCTGGCACCTGCCTACTAGCCCCCCCGCCCCCCTGGTCTTCAGGGACGCTTCCAGTGCCAGTCCACAACACCGGGCAAGGGCGGGGGCGGGGGCGGGGGCGGGGGCGGGGGGGCAAGGCAATATGTGGCAGAAATACAACCTCAAAAAGAGCTTTTGGAACAGTGTGTGTGTGTGGGGGGGGCAGCTCATTGTGCCAGGTCAGTGACTGGACGAATGGTGGCGGCTGGCAAAGCTGCTTTGCTGATTTGCAGGTCTCATCCCCCCCACCCTTAAATCAGTCTTCCCCCCCCCCCCCCGGATCTGTCCTGCAGAGCCTGTGGCCTGTGAAAAGAAGAATGGATCAGTGGCTGGTGCTGTAGCCAGGTAATTGGTAATTTGTTGCTATGAAGACATTGGAAAGCAACATGGTAGAGAGCGTGCTTTGGTGCGTGAGAGAGGGCTTGATGATTCCTTCTTCCCTGCCGTACAATATCAACCCAGTGGTGTCTGGCTAAGATCTGCGACACCTGACTTCAGTCGTCGTCTCAAAGTCTCACCTTTCTCACAAGGTCACTGTGAAGCTAAAATGCATGTGAGCCACCTGAGCTCCTTAGAAGAGCAGGGATAGATAGTTAGTGTTTTATTTTTTATTGGTTAAAATGTTTACACACAACTTTTCTTTTGGTTCAAGAAGATGGCTTAGAAAAAAACTTTGAAACCAAATAGACTTCCCCAAGATCTCCCCTTGGCACAAATCAGGGGCCACTGTGCAAAAAGACCAGGCTGCAGGGGGAGCAGCCGGCAAGAAGGGCAGCTGCAGACTTCGGGTGGCCCATGGCAGGGAATATGAGGGAGGAAACATTCCTTCAGAGGAGGGGGCTTTCTTGATAGGTCATCACCAGCACTATGAACTGAACTTGGGAGCGAACTGTTGCTCAGGGGGCTGTTTCAGAGGGGGAGGGGGTGTGAGCTGATCATCAGCTTCTCTCAAGAACGACTCCATGCAGAGCCTGTTCCAGTCGTCCAGCTGCGAGGTTACAGAAGAAAGGGTCAGCGTGGCCAGATTGAACGGTCATCTAGCCCGGGGTTCATCTCAGGTTAGATAAATTAAGAGTGGACTACAATTCCCATCAGGGGCTGGTGGGAATTGTAGTCCATGAACTTCTGAAGCGCCCGAGTTGGACACCCCTGATCTAGCCCAATCCCCTGCACAATGCAGGGAATTCACAACTCCCCTCCCCACTCCGCCCCCAGCGACCTGTGCTCTGTGCCCAGAGGAAGGCAAAAACCCCTCAGGATCTCTGGCCAATCTGGCCTGGAGGAAAATTCTTCCCTGGCTCCTCCTCCCCTGCCCTCCGCCCTGTGATTGGCCTTCGCCTCCGAGCTCAGATGTGTGGTAGAGTTGTGGTGCCTGCCTGGAGGACTCTTGCCTCCTTGTTCAGCTCCACAGGTAGCCTCCTGGGGTCATTTGGATCCTCAGAAGAAATGCAAGGTTCTGGGGTAGCTCCTATAATTGACCTGTAAACAGCTTTGTGTGCATTAGGTCTTCTTGGTGGGAATTCTTCTTTCTAAGTTGCTCTGTTGTGTCTGTTGATAGTTTCCAGAAGACACCCTCTGTGTTTACTCGGATCTGTGAAGCTCAGCAAGAGGACAAGGCTCAAGGGCCAGAATTACCTTGTTCACGGATCAGGCAAGTGCGCTGAAGACCTCCTTCGCCTTGCATCTAGTTTTGTCTTCATAAGAAAGAGTCTTGTGGTGCCGTAAAGTCGAACAATCTTCCTAACGGGGTGTTGTGGGGTTTCTGGGCTGTCTGGCCGTGTTCTAGTAGCCTTTTCTCCAGATGTTTCACCTGCATCTGTGGCTGGCAGCTTCAGAGGATCCTTCTAAAGTTCCTTCCAGTGTTCTTTGCTGGTCCCCTGAAACCTGCCTTCTGGGCGCACCGTCCACTTGGCCGGCTTTTCCTGGCCCTTGTTCCAGCTGTGGGTTGGGCTGTGTGTGGCTTGGAGGAGATGGAGTGTGTTTGTTTTGAGCTGGTGCCTGCCTTGCCTTGGAGCCTGCCCCTCCAGACAGCTGGCTTCGTGGGCAAGTTGTCCCACGATCACTTCCACACAAGGCTGTTCCGGCAAGGCCCCTTTCTGTGAGGGGCGGTTTAGAGTGGCTGAATGGCATGCTGGGAGTTTCTTGTGCAACGTTTGGTGACTTTCAGAAAACTTGAGCACATGTGTGGGAGTGTGTGGTACCGTCCCCAACGGTTGAGGTCAGTTTGAGGGCTGGCTCTATCGGTCTTTAAGACTCTTATTTTGGCAGCTGTGATGGAGTGCTTTTGCGTAAAGTAGGTAGAGGGCACTTGGAATACTCTAATCCAGGGGTTTGCAACCTGTGGGTCTCCAGATGTTCATGGACTACAATTCCCATCAGCCCCTGCCACCATGGCCAACATCTGGAGAGCTGCAGGTTGCAGACCCCTGCTCTAATCACTTGTGTGTGACGGGAAGACTAGAGAACCCCAACATCTGTAATCCCGAGCTGGTAATATAATAAGAAATCATCATCAAGTCAAACAAGATTGAAAGGAAATTAGTAAAAAGGTCAAAAGAGTTTATTAACAGCATCCTTTTGCAAGGTGAAATGAACTTTGTGTTGGGATATTTGGTTTCAGGGAAAAATGGGGGGGGGGTAATCCACTGGGAGGGTTTCTGTTATTCTGTTGAATGCAAGTGTGAGTTTGCTGAAACGTGAGGGATACCCTTTTGAATTTCAGACAGCTGTCGTTCTAAACACGGAAGGGAACTGTATGGTAGTTCCTATCTGTGCACAGAAGTGAGCTGCCTTTGGGAGCTCCCCCTGCTGGCGGCCATCCCAGCTCCGTTGCACCAGCATAGTGTCTGTGCAGCTGCGCAGCTTACAAGGAAAGTTGATTTCAGACATTAGAAAAGCTTCTAAAACAGGAAAACGGATTATCAGTGTTGCCCATTGGACAGACTGGCCTGGGGGTGGGTCTTGTGAGAAATGTGGAGTTATCGGGGGCAGTTCAGTGTAGTGGGAAACTCTGAGCTGCTGCTGTTGCTGTTGCTGCCCACAAAGGGACCAAAGATTTTCTTGCTTCCTCTGTCCCAGGGGCAGGAGCAGCGGGAGCAGCCGCTGGCATGAAGTGTTTGGGTCTGACAGGAGAGGAGGTTTGTGTGTGTGTGTGTGTGTGTGTGTGTGTGTGTGTGTGTGTGTGATTGCTTCCAGGGGATTGGCACATAGAGGCCAAATCTGAAGATAATGTCAAGCCTTGGAAACCAGCCAGCCAGCCAGCCAGCTTGTGGCGTTCTCGTGCTGGAAATCCGATGCTGGTGCCTTGGTCTGATCCGCTGGTGTTCTCCTGTGTTCTTGTGATTGGCTTCCAGGGGTGAGCTGTTCAATCTTCCAAGTTCTCAGGAAGAGGAGACGCAACCCCGAAAATGTCAAAGCCAACAGACTTTGAGGCCCTCGAGTTGTGGACGGGCCCTGGACTTGAAGCCAGGCGTGAAGCGGCCAGTGAGCTGCGTGCCGGAGGAAGGCGTGGAGGCGGCAGCTGCAGGAGCTCCAGAGAAGGAAGGAGGCAGAGCCTGGGAGACCCCCAGTTCTGCGCTCCCTGCAGGGGGGAGGGATGAAGACGAAGCACTTCTGGTTGGCAAAAGCAGCAGGGGGGTCCAGACTGCTGCAGCCCCCACATTCCTCTGTCGTCCAGCAGCCTTTGTGTCCGCAGCTACACAGACCGCCCCTTGCAGTCAAGCTGAAGCGGGAACCAGCATGGCTGGGTTGAAGCCCACCAGCAGTCCTGCAAAGGAGCCGCCCCTGGACCACCAGGTGAGAGGGAGTGAGATGCGGGGCTGCCCGTCCTTGTTGTCTGTGGGCTCTGCCTGGCTGGGGCAACTCCTGGGAGAGGACAAGGTGAGAAAAATCTCTCACAGTTGTGCCTTGAAGGGGTCGGTCACCACAAGACCTGCAGAGGATCCAGGGTGCAGCTAACCCCTCTGACCTCTGCTGGAAGCAGTTAGATGGGACAATTGGGAGCCAGGTGTGGATTTGCTGGTCGGAGAGGTTCTGCCTCCATGGCGTATTTGGTTTGCAGGTGCCTCTCGCCCTCTCTTGAAAGTGTGAGGAAAGCCTGAGGATGAGTTTTAGATGTGAATGAGAAGTGCAGATTCCTCCTTTTCGGAGCCTGCTGTCAGGGACTTCAGTCGGGTCTTTCTGAGATCTAATCTTTCAGGAGATTACCACATGAAGTCACTGTGTCATTCGTAATTGTGGCGCTTACGTTTCTCATAAATCTAAAAGCCCCACCTGGTTCTCCCTCAAAGGAGGACTGGGTTGCCTTCCTCAGCCCCTTCTGGTGCCCACTGGGGCCAAAAATGTTGGCAAGCCTTTTGGGTACCTGCAGAGCAAGGTCTGCCAGTAGCTCAGCATAAACACAAGATTTAGAACGACCTGGTGACTCTGGTTCCAGCCGTCGTGTCTGTTCTCCAAGTGACCAGAGGCCAGCCTTCCAAATAAACATGCAGGGGAGCAGGCCCGAGTTTGGAAACTCCCTTCCAGATGGTGGAACTCTTCAGCCACGAGTGGGTTCCATCCATGTTGGACCAGCTGGGTCCT
Source organism: Sphaerodactylus townsendi (assembly GCF_021028975.2). Classification (NCBI taxonomy): domain Eukaryota; kingdom Metazoa; phylum Chordata; class Lepidosauria; order Squamata; family Sphaerodactylidae; genus Sphaerodactylus; species Sphaerodactylus townsendi. The sequence continues at coordinate 6,386,059 of NC_059441.1, forward strand.
ACAGGCCGTATCTCGAGGTTTCTCGTTGTTCACAGCCTGTTCAGGGACTTGTGCGTTCTGTTTGGCATCTGAGAATATTTGATCAGTGATTGGTAGTTATATTTTCAACCAGGCAGCTGCATGCCATGGGGGCCGTCTGGTATTGGCTGGCCTCATCCTGTGCCCACAGTGATGTGGACACAGAGGCCGTAACTGCATGACCGGGTGGACTCTGCTTCTAGAGAGTGGTGACTGCACTGTCCAAGCATGCTTACCCTTGGTCTGCTATCCTGCCACCTCCTGACCATGGATACCAACCTGGCTTGGTGGGGAGAGTGGAGTGGCATAGGGGCAGTGGGCACTCAGCACTCAGTTGTCATCCAGCATCAGCTGTCTGTCACTGAGGGTGCTGCCGCCCCTTGGCCTCTGTCCTGTTGAATGGGCATGTGCTAGTCAGGAGAGGTAACAGGTCCATCACAGCAGAGACCAGCTGCCAGGGGTAGGAAGCAATTGCAGACCTGTGCTGGGTGGACTCCTGTCTGCCCTCTTCTCACATCTGTACGTGTTGGTGAGATCCACTGTTCCAAGGTGGGCTGTCTCTGCCTCTCCCCTGCTCTAGATCTGGTTGCCTGTGCCTGTTTCCCCTGGAAGGGGTAGATACCCAAATCCTGAACTGCCTCTGAGTCTGCTCCCCCCCCCCCCCGGTGCCTTGCTTCTCCAGGGGAAAATGAGATTCAAGCAAGGATAAGAACATAAGAAAGAGCCTTGCTGGATCAGACCAGTGTCCATCTAGTCCAGCTCTCTGTGTTACTTTCGCGGTGGCTCCACCAGGTGCCTTTTGGGAGCTCACATACATGCAAGAGGTGAAAGCAATGGCCTTCTGCTGCTGCTGGTGCTCCCGAGCACCTGGACTGTTAAAGCATTTGCAATCTCAGATCAAAGAGGATCAAGATTGGTAGCCATAAATCGACTTCTCCTCCATAAATCTGTCCAAGCCCCCTTTTAAAAGACTATCCAGGTTAGTGGGCCATCACACCACCCTCCTGTGGCAGCATAATATCCAAACACCAATCCACGTGTTATGGAAGAAACGCTTTCTCTTTTATTAGTCCTAATTCTGCCCCCCCCCCCCCCAGCATTTCTAAAATGTTGCAATGGATTGCCCCCCTGCTTCTAGTAGATGCCAGGGAGAAAAGAGAGAAAAATTTTCTCTCTGTCCACATTTTCTACCCCATGCGTAATTTTAATAGAGTGCAATCCTATCGCCCCTCAGACGCCTCACTCCTCCAAACTAAAGAGTCTCCAAACGCATGCAGCCTCTCCCTCATAAGGAAGGTGCTCCAGTCCCTCAATCATCCCTGCTAGCCTTCTTCTGCACTTTCTTTTTTCTATCTCTCTTCCATATCCCTTTTTTGGAGATGTGGCTGTACCTCAGAACTTTCGAACACATGACTCTAAAAAAAAAAGTTAGGACGCGGTGTCTAATGGCGACCACCGCTTTTGTATATAAGGGCATGACAATCCTTGCAGTTTTATGATCAACTCCTTTCCTAATGATCCCCAGCATAGAGTTTGCCTTTTCACAGCTGCCATGCATTGAGTTGACATTCCCATGGAACTATCAACTAAGGCACTTCAAATCCTTTCCTGGGCCTGTGACTGAGAGCACTGGGTCTCCCTGCGGCGCAGGCATGAAGTTTGGATTCTTGTGCCCGGCGGATCGCATCCACTTAAGCGGAAGTCACCCTGGTGGCCTTGCAGGCCATGTGCTTCTCCAGTTCAGTTCTTTAGGTTGCAGATCTGGCCAGGATATTTCTCCTAGCCTGACAGGACTGCTGAACTGTGAGCAGCTATGAAGACGCCCTTCTCTGAAATCTTGGTGGGTCTTACAGCCCTGGAGCATAAATACGACTTCACGATCACAACCACAGAAGTTGTCACCTGGGCTAGACGTACAGGGCCCTGCAGTGGCTTCTCCTGCTCTTCCAGGACGGAGAGCGCAAGTCAACACCATCTGCTACAAGTACCAGCACCACCATTGGTCCGGCTTTCGTTCCATTGGCAGTTCTCCAACTTGTTCCTGTCAATTAACCAGCCCCTGCTCCCCCCACAAACATTGGCTGGTCTGGCTGGGCAAAATGACCAAAGTCCCCATCGGCAGCAGCAGCGGCTGCCGCTGCCGCCCCTGGTTGCACCTTCTCCTCCTCCACCCAGAAGTCATGGATCCCGGAGGGGCGGGGAGGGTGTTCCTGCTGGAAGGAGGAGGAGTTTCTGAGCGGCCTGGCTTCTTTTTTTCTTATCAGAGTGAAGAGTTGGGTTTGCCCCCCTTGCCTTCCGGAAAAGTCTTGCGGCGCCACATCCGAACAATCCGGGAGGTGCACACGGTCATCACACGCGTGATCACGGACGTTTACTACAAGGACGGAGTGGAAGTGGAACGCAGAGTGACTGAGGTACGATGCCCGAGGCAGGTCTCTCCCCACCCCCACTGGTAACTGGAGCAGCGGCAGAATTTCCCATTAAGAACATAAGAACTAGCCTGCTGGATCAGACCAGAGTCCATCCAGTCCAGCATTCTGCTACTCGCAGTGGCCCACCAGGTGCCTTTGGGAGCTCACATGCAGGATGTGAAAGCAATGGCCTTCTGCTGCTGCTGCTGCTCCTGAGCACCTGGTCTGTTAAGGTATTTGCAATCTGAGATCAAGGAGGATCAAGATTGAGTGAGATAGATCAGGGTAGGAACCTCAGTGGCTCTCAGAGCTCAGGGTCTACAATTCCCATCAGCCTCTGTCAGCATGGCCAATTGGCCCACGCTGGTAGGGGCTGATGGGAATTGTAGTTCCTGAACTATCTGCTAGAGAGCCGCAGGTTCCCTACCCCTGCCATAGATAGACTCTCTTCCTCGCATCCATAAATCTGTCCAAGCCCCTTTTAAAGCTATCCAGGTTAGTGGCCATCACCACCTCCTGTGGCAGCATATTCCAAACACCAATCACATGTTGCGCGGAAGAAGTGTTTCCTTTATTAGTCCTAATTCTTCCCCAGCATTTTCAATGAATGCCCCTCTGTTTCTGAAGTATTGTGAGAAAGAGAGAAAAAATTCTCTCTGTCAACAACATTTTCTACCCCATGCATAATCTTCCATAGACTTCCAATCATATCCCCTCTTTCAGACGCCTCCTCTCCAAACTAAAAAGGAGTCCTAGATGCTGCAGCTTCCTCTCTTCATAAGGAAGGTGCTCCAATCCTTCAATCATCCTCGCTAGTTTGCTCTTCTCTGCACTTTTTCTATCTCTTCGATATCCTTTTTGAGATGTGGCGACCAGAACTGAACACAGTACTCCAAGTGCAGTCGCACCACGGCTTTATATAAGGGCATGACAATCCTTGCAGTTTTATTATCAACTCCTTTCCTAATTATCCCCAGCATAGAGTTTGCCTTTTTTCACAGCTGCCATGCATTGAGAGTTGACCTTCCCATGGAATCTATTAACTAAAGACGCCTAAATCCCTTCTCTCTCTCTTCCTGGTCTGTGACTGATAGCACTGACCCCTGTAGCGTGTATGTGAAGTTTGGATTTTTTGCCCCTATGTGCATCACTTTACATTTAGCTACATTGAACTGCATTTGCCATTTCTTAGCCCACTCACCTAATTTATCAAGGTCCGCTTGGAGCTCTTCGCAATCCTTTGTGGTTCTTACCATCCTACATAATTTAGTATCATCTGCAAACTTGGCCACCACGCTACCCACCCCTACTTCCAGGTCATTTATGAATAAGTTATATTGTTTTCCTTCATGTGCTTTCTAGAAGGCCTGCCCACAGGGAGGGAGGGATTTCTTTTTTTATATATATAATTTTTATTGTATAGAATATTTGTACATTTGTTACATTTAATAACTTTGTTCTATCTATACATTTTTTCCTTTTTCTCCCCCCTCCCCCCCTCTTCAATTGGTTGTTTCATGCAAGCAGTAGGAGGTTCAGTCTTCTTATTCTCTTATTCCATGGTTCTTCGTTAAATCCGGCTTCTTCCATCCATTTCTCATACAATGTCCATAGTTTCATAATATCTTCTATTTTTTCTTGTACGCCATAATGTCGTTTTTTGTCATGTCTCTCAAAGATCTCTAACTGTATTTGTTCCCAGATATAATTTCCAAACGGCAGGATTTTGAAACTGTCCATTTTTTTAACATGTCTTTTCCAGCCCAATCTTGAAACACTCGCCATGTGTGCTGCTCTGCTCATTATTTTATACATTGGTTCCAAACTTCTGTTCATTCTTATATCATCTATTATCCCCACAATTAGTAAATCATTATTTACATCAATTTTTACTTTTACTAACTGTTCTACGTATTTCAAAATATTCTCCCAAAACTTTTTCACCACTTTGCATTCTATCCACATATGTGTATAATATGCTCCTTTTTCTCCACAATGCCAACATTTTGGGCTTAATCCTTTAATCATATAGGCTACTTGTATTGGGGTTCTATACCATTTAAGTAAAACCTTTCTTTCTAATTCCACATATTTTTCTATCTTTATCTTCTTTATACTGTCCATAATTTTATCTTTCTATTTTATCTTCTAAAAAATTATCTCTCTCCCATTTTTGTTTCAACAATGTAGTGAGCCATTTCAAGGGCTTCACAGTTAAACGGGGAATATAAATATAACATACAAAACACCCTGCATGTTATGTAGACAGGTGAGAGCACTGGATTAGGGCCTGGGAGGCTCCAGTTCAAATTCCCACTTGGCCACGGAAGTTTCCTGGGTGACCTTGGGTCAGCTGCTCTCCCTACCTCACAGGGCTGTTTTTGTGAGGACAAAATGAAGAAAGAATGTTATAAGCCACTGCAGGACCAACCTTTTCATTTTTTAAAAATAGTGTATTGAGTTACACAATACAAAAAAGAAAATATGTACTATGTATCAGTTAAAAATTTTACATAAATCAAACAAAGAGAGAAAGTGTACATATTGTGGCCCCTATTCGGGGACCAACCTTTTCAAATGAAATTGAGGTGATTTGCCAAAGCTTTGTGTATGTGTTAATTTTTTTTAAAAGAACAGCTTGAGAAAAGGGGCGTGAATGGCAACTCCCACTCTAGTAGCACATGTAGGAAAAATGCCCTTTCAAACGATACTGCCCAGTCACTTGACCGGCCAACAGTGCAGTGGGTGCTTTCTGTCCCACATTTCCATTGAGCCCCCCAAGTAGTTCCCCCTGGGTGGAGGCGTGCTTCTTGCCCCGCGGGCTTGTCTGCCTGGTGTCCGGGCCCACCTCTTCCTGGGATCCAACCCTTCTTTCCTTCCAGGAGAGTGAAGAGCCCACGGTGGAGTGCCAGGAGTGCGAAGTGGATGCCTCTCCCTCGCGAACAGGGGGCTCTTCACTTACTTCTGGAGACCTTGGAGACATCAGCTCCTTCTCATCCAAGGCCTCAGGCCTGCAACGCTCGTCCAGTGGAGGAAGCAGTGGCTTTCCAGTCATACCGAGTGCTGCAAACTCTGGGCACGGAGCAGGGCTTCTCCACGTGGGAGCATGCGGAGGGGCGGGATCCGGAGGCTTGATCCGGCCGGGGGCCAAGAAGCTGAGGTGCGTGTGGGGCTTCTGCGTGGCAAGGCCCTGGGTTTGGCTGGGTTTTGTCATTCCTACTTAACTTGCGGGAAAAATGATTTGGCACGTGTTGATTATCTCTTGGTATGAAAGTCAGGTGAAACTGAATTATTTAACTAACACAAGAAGTGTATGCAATTCAACCATATTAATTTCAGAAATGGTTACTTGGACTTTTTAATATTTTTGTTTTGTTTAGAATCATAGAGTTGCAAGTCCAACCCCCTGCAATGCAGGAACACACAATCAAAGCACTCCTGACTGATGGCCATCCAGCCTCTCTTTAAAAACCTCCACTCCACCCATTGCGTTTAAAAATGTGTCTTGCTTTTCATAAGCTGAACATGTTCTACAGGGGTCAGCTAAATGGCAGACTTAAAAAACCCAGTGAGAACATTGTGCACAGACTGTGCACAGACTGTGCACACTTTGAAGGGCACAGAATCAAATGAATGGCTGCGAACCACTCTGTAAAATTAATCAGCCTAACCAGAGCCTCTGCTGTGACCCACAAGACCCACCAGAGGCAAAGCCGAAGTGTGGCTCCTCAAGGGCAGGCTTTCTGATCTCAAAGACAACATTAATCCAAGTCAGTTTCTGGCCATGTAGTCCAGCCATCACCTGGTGGCCCATATGGCGTCTGCAGGGATGATTTCCCAAAAGCCCTCTGTCTTTATTGCTCACTCTTCGCAGTCCTTGGGCTCAGGTCTAGAGTGACGTGGACTTGAGAGCCTGCGTGAGTCTGAGGGAAGAAGAGCAATAGTTCTGGCAAGCTCCTGTCAGCTGGTTTTCTTTTCCTAGCCCTAAGAAACGGGGCGGCCAGCCTGACGACGGGACAGCAGGGGAGGCGGCGCAGGGCCTCGGCTATCAGCAGGTTGGGAGAGTGGCGCCTGTCACACCCCGCGGGCGAGGAAGACGTGGCCGGCTCACCTCGCGATCAGCTCGAGCGAGGTCTGTTATCAGGTGGTGACCGTGGAAGCGGACGGGTGGAGGTGCTGGGGGCCAGCCTTCTCTTGCGGGGGCCGTTGAGCAACGCTGTTCTCCTTGGTTCCACAGGGGTGGTCTGCCGGATCTTGCACTAGCAGCCTCGCTGAAAGAGAAGCCCGGCTCTCCCATCCCGGGCTGCCCCATGCAGGGGGAGGAGCTGGCTGATGCCCCTCTGCGCCGCAGCAATTCCCCTGAGATCCCCTTGCAGGAGGAGCTGGCCGCCTCCGATGCTGCTGGGCTCTCCCCTGGGAACAGCTTCGTGGGCCTCCGGGTGGTGGCCAAGTGGTCTTCAAATGGCTACTTCTACTCCGGGACCATCACACAGGACGTGGGAGGAGCCAAATACAAGCTGCTCTTTGACGACGGCTATGAGTGTGACGTTCCGGGCAGAGACATCCTGTTGTGTGACCCGCTGCCGCTGGAGACGGAGGTGACCGCCCTCTCGGAGGACGAGTACTTCAGTGCAGGTAACTGAGCTTGAGGGGAGGACAGTGGTGCCCTGGGTGTCGGTGGTGGGGGTGGTGGTTTGGGGGGGGGGTTGAAAGGGGGCGCTGGAGAGAGAGAGGTGGGAGGGGCTCCAGTCAGAGGTGGTTCTGTTGCCTTTGCTGCAGGAGTCGTGAAGGGACACCGCAAGGAAGCCGGACAGCTCCTCTACTGTGTGGAGAAAGATGGCCAGAGGAAGTGGTATAAGCGGACAGCCGTCATTCTGTCCTTGGAGCAAGGGAACAGGCTTCGGGAGCAGTTTGGACTTGGCCCCTATGAGCCCAGCACCCCCCTGAACAAGGCAGCTGACATCAGCCTAGGTAAGGTGCACGGGCCCTTCTGGCCCCAGATGTGGGCTGCTCTGGCTGGTCCGGAGGAGTGTCCGTCTCGGGTGATTGCCTTGCCCAGCAGGGAGTCTCTGGAGGAGGGCCTTCGCTGCCAGCCCTGCTTTTGCGAGTCCCTGGCCAGACAAGAGCAGCTAGGAAGAGATGCACAGGTTTATTGGGGGTGGGCCTGGGATTCTGCACCCCCCCCCTTGCAGGGCAGGTTGCTCCTGTGACTCTGGGCAGAGGCTGTTGACCCTTCTGACCTTGTGACCTAGATAATCTGGTGGAGGGGAAACGGAGGCGACGCAACAACCCGGGGCCCGGCAGCGCCTCAGGCAGCCCGACCGCTGCGCGCAAGGCCCCCGAGAGTCCGCAGGCTGCCGCTCCCAGGGTGCTGTCGAGCAAGAGGAAGCTGATGGCCTCTGAAGAGGAGGGGTCCCCAGCTAAGCGAGGGCGGCGATCAGCTGCCACCAGATCAGGTGAGTTTCTGGGCGCGCCGCCCTCTGCTGCCCGAGGCAGTGCTGTGTCCCTGCGAGTTCTGGGCTGCCTTCCCGAGGGGGTGAGGAGGCGTGCCCCCTTCCTCCCCAGCACGGCACGGCTGCAGTTATGGGGCCCTTTCTTCACAGGGGAGGGGACGGACCTGCCTAGCAGTAAAGACTCTGGAGACCTCCTGGCCTTTGATCAGCGATGGGGGCCGTTGCCCCACAGCAAGACCCTCTTCCTGGGCTACGCGTTTCTCCTCACGATGGCAAATCCCAGCGACAAACTCTCCAGCCCCCAGAAGTCAGCAGTCAGCAGTGAAGAGGAGGCAGGTGAGAGCCCAGCGCCCCCGGGCATCGAGTGTGGGTGAGGCCTGCAGCTGCACCTGACCCCGCTTGTGTGCGAGGCGTGCAGGGAATGCAGGCTTAAGTCACTGGGGATGCTCAGAGTACTTGACAGGGGAAGGAGGATTTGGGCGGGGTTTGAACGGGGTGAGGAGCTGAGCAGAAGGCTGCCGTGCAGGAGGGAGCTGGCAGGCCCAGGTGCTAGAAGGGGCTCCTCCTGTTGTGTTGGTGGCAGAGAGGGCTGGGAAAGCTGGGGAGGAGCAGGGGAGCTAAAAGAACTCAACAGGTGGAGGGGGGGGCTACAATTTAGGGGCCGGAGAAAACGAAGACGAGGAGTTTGGGTTTATGCCCCACCTTTCTCTCCCATAAGGAGTCTCAGAGTAGCTTACAAGCTCCTTCCCTTTCTCTCCCCAGAACAGGCACCTTGACAGGCAGGTGGGGCTGAGAGAGTGTTCAGTGAACTGGGACTGTCCCAGCGTCACTCAGCAGGCTTCGTGTGGAGGAGTGGGGAGTCAAACCTGGTTCACCAGAGTAGCTTCTTCCACTCACATGGAGGCAAATTGAGCCTGGTTCTCCCGTACGCCATGAGGAAGCTGGGGGGTGACACGGGGTCGTGGAGGGGGCCCAGGTGCAGAGCCCACCCAGAGCAGAAGAGGTGGCTCCGCCTAGAGTGTCTGCCAGCTGCGGTTCTTCTGACACTGTGATGTTTTGACCTGGCAACTCCGAGGCCAGTGGGGGTGAGCAGTCGGCAGACGGCGGGGCTGGATTTCAAGCGTGCTGGCTGTGGAGGTGCGGTGCCTTTTCCTCACTGCTGCTTCAGTGGTGATGTTGCATCGATCACATACCGATACGGAAATAGGCTGCGTGTTTGACTAGCAGGGGCCCCGCGTGCCGCAGTGGCTGGAGTGCTGGCTGGAGGCCTGGGAGTCCCGAGCTCAGATCTGCACTCTGGCTGGGACGCTCACTAGATCCCCTTGAGTTAGTTTCACGCTCTCAGGTGGGGGCTGCAGGGTTCTTGTCAAGATACAACCTGGGAGAATGATGCAAGTTACTTTGGGCTTCTAATGGGGAAGAAGGTGAGGGATAAGTAAAACAACTGGACACGAAATGAACGGCTTGCTGGTCCTGCATGACCCAAGAAGGGAAGCCGCTGTAGGCTCTAAGCGGAAACTGTTCACGCAGAATCCGTCAGGGAGTCCTGTGCCTCCTGTTGGTCTGATTCTCGGGGGTCAGTGGAGGGGGGAGGCAGCTAGTGTTGGCTTCCGCTTCAGGAGCCACTGGGGGAGAAGGTCTGCTTTCGTCCTGTGCGCCAGAGCAAGGGTTGTGCAAAGCCGGCTCTGGGCTTGAGCTCAGCTTATTCCAGACAGCAGGCGCTTTTCTGGCCTGGGTGCGGTTGTTTTTGAATCCCTCTTTATTTATTTATTTATATTTATTTATTTATTATATTTGTAGACCGCCCCATCCCCTAAGGGCTCTGGGCGGTGGACAACAAGCGTCATAAACAATACAGCAATATCAGTTACATTTAAAATCAATCAATCAATAAATACATAAGTTACATAAAAATTACTTTGAGGGGGGTGGGTGGGTGGGGAGGTGAAGCGCTGCACGGAGGGCAGGAGCAGCAGCCCTGTCTAGAAAAGTTCAGCGTGTCAACCAAGTGCCGGGGCTTTCTGCTCTCTTCCAGAATTCTCAGAGACAGCTCCTTTCAACAAACACTACATTGAGCTACAGCTGCAAACTGGAGGCGGTTTCATTCTTGAGGACTTCAATGACAGCCAGGTCAGAACTCTGATCTTCCTGTGTACACGTTCCCTTTCAAGGATCAGGAGGCCTGAGAGCGTGACGTGGACCCTTCTCACCTGGGCCTGCACATGCTGCGTAAACTGTCCCTTACTGCTTGCCTCACCTGATGCAAAGCATAAACAAGGGTTCCCAATGGGGTGCCCCTGGGCTTCATAACACCTGCTGACTTTCAGCCGTAGCCGTCATTTTGTGGCTGGCAACCTTTTACCCCAGCTGTTTTGTTGCTGTGCTAGAATGTGAAATGTTGTGGGAGGGATAGGAATATAGGCAATATTTTCTTTCCTGTTAAACCTAAACTACTTGCTGGTTTAAGAATGTAAAGGCATCTTTCATAGTTTAATTAGTATATAAAATTGTACTAGCTGGCAAATTCATGGAAATTAAAACTAATATTAAATCTATTTCCTACAGCAAAAACTGCAAGTGTACTCCTCAGCATTCGAGGAGTGGTTGCCAACTGTTGTACCCTGTGCTAGCATGACACATGGACCATAATTTTTGCCCCCTGAGAAGTGGGACAAGATAAAAAGCACATTATATAGTAAACAGACAAAATTATGTCAGTATAGAATTATAACTGGAGGCGCTTTCAGCATGTTTGGAAAGTTGCGGGGGGGGGGGGGGGGGGGGCATTCATCCCTGAGTTTTTTCAGGCCTTCACATCTCAAGTGAAGTGGGAGCTCCAGTGTAGAAAATGGGGCGCTTGAGTTCTTTCTGAGGAGTTGCTGGTTGTCGGTGATGCTGGTTTCTTGCATAATAACAAATTCCACGAGCCCAGAATTCCTTGTGAAAAAGTGTGTGGTTGTGTTCTTTGTGTGTGGGGAGGGGTTCTAGTCAAAAGTGGATGAGCCAGTTTATGTAGAAGCTCCTGGGGTGGGGGGTGGGGGTGGGCGCCTGAATCGTGGAAGCGTTTTTTTAGACCATCTCTCTTCAGAACTGCCAGATCCTCAGTAAGTCCCCTGCTCAATCCTCCACTTCTAACTGACACACGGGTCTTTCGCTAGTAGCTTTGTGGCTGGATAAAGGACTTTGGGTAGCATTGTTGTATCTGTCTGGGGAAAAGCACTTTGTGAAAGGGTTAATGTGTGCTGCTCTGGTTGTTGACATACAAGAGCCCTTTTTGAGGTTTAAGAGCCTTTGCTCGAAAGCCACCTGGCACTCCCTTCTCTCTCTCTCTCTGCTTTTGCAGTGCCGTGCAGCCCACCAGTGTTTCCTGATCGCGGATCAGCACTGCCGCACCCGGAAGTACTTCTTGTGCCTTGCACAAGGGATCCCCTGTGTTTCTCACCTCTGGGTCCATGACAGTTGCCATGCCAACCAGCTCCAGAACTACCGCAATTACCTGTTGCCAGCTGGCTATAGTCTGCTGGAGCAGAGACTGCTGGAGTGGTAAGTGCCTTGGTTGAGACTACAGGGCAAGCAACTGGCCTTCTTGCCACAAAGCAGCTAGTAGATTTGGACTGCCGTGAGCAAAGGCATTTCTCCTGTGGAAGAGGAGGAGGGAAGGTGTGCTGAGGAAACACGGTAGCATAGGGTAGTGACTCAAACTACTTAACAGCAGCAGAGTCCCCATTTTTCCTAGGCACCCCCGAGAGAACCTGTTCCATAAACTGAAGGTACTTCTTGTATCGAACGATCTGCAGGACTTCCTGGAACTCTGGGCTGAAGTTCTTATGATTGGGGGAGCAGGTTCTGTTAAGAAGCATCAGTCTGACACATGGAGCGAAGGTAGGCGAAACAGGCAGGCGGCTGTGGGACGTCTCTCAGGCCGCGACGGGGTGGGCTTTGCTGTTCGCCTGGGCACGGAGGGCATTGTCCTGTGCTGCCCTTTTGACCCATCAGCCGTTTCCTTCCTTGCAGAATTCACCTGTCTGGGTGAATTCTGCTACTGCTGTCTGTGCTGCTGCTGGGAACACCTCTCCATCCACTGGCAGGCAAACGAGAGAGCCAGTACGGGGCAGACCCAGGGTCAGAAGCCCAAACTCCCAGTCATCCTCAACCTTGCTGGGACAAAATGCGGAGGGGAGGCCCACGGACACTGCCATGACTTTCTCCAAGGAGCGGTGTCAGACGGGGGCATTGGCCACCTCCACCCCTGAGCCAGTCACTGCTTCAGCCACAAGCTCAAAATTGACTAGGCTAAAACAAAACAAAGAAACAGAAAACCCAAAACACAACGAAAGAAAACCAGCCTGTGCTTCAGACTACTGGGAAGGACAAGTGGATGGAGGATTTACCAGAGAAGCCAATTCTCCACTTCCCCCTACTGGTCTCCCAGTTCTGCATCCTTTTTCTGCCTTAAAATGTTATTACTTAAACAACCTTAAACAAGTAAACGCCGCCTGCACACGTCCCAGTTTCATCTGCACTGTACTGACACTAAAAAGAAAATATTACCACTTGCTCTTTAAAAACATAAAGTCCACCATAAATGATAAAGTCCCTTTTTGATGATGACAGTTCCAGCACTTATTTGGCACATTTTTATACATCTTTGCCATTTTTTTGGTGTTATATACCAATGGTACATCTTGTTAGAAAAGGTCTCTGTCAAAGTAGAGATTCGTGTGTATTCAAACCCCTTGGACCACATATTTTCCCATGGCTCAAATTGGATATTACACCCAAAGTTGGCAGCCCATTTTATTCTGCATTCTGTCACCTGCTCTTCTTCTGTTTCCAATCTCAGCAAAAGTTTGTACATTTGTAGATAATTCCATTACAGATTCTGTCTTGGTGTCATCAAAACCATATAGTTCTTAAATCTCACTGTTTGAATCTTTCATGTAGTTGTGCATAACAAAACCCATCACAAATACCCTTTGCTTGTAATTGTTCTCTAGTTTTCATTTTACATTCCCTTTGTGAGCAATCTAAGATATTGCGATAAACAATCCATCTCTTTTCAAAAATGCTTCTTGTGGTGATAGCTGCCTTGGTTTTTTTTTTTTTTACAAAGTTCAAGTTTGAATTTATTCCACACCCTTAGAATGGGGCTCCTGATATAATGGTTGTTAAAATCTTTATTAACTTTATTATATCAAACAGGCACGCCGTCCAAATTTCAAGGCATATCCTTTTATGTCGGTCTTCTGTTTCTCAATAGGAATCCATTCTTTCATCCAAACAGCACAACAAAACGCAGTTTCAAACTGTAGGGCTGGGCTGGGCCTCCAGGTCCCTGACCCCTCATTGCTCCCCTCTGCACCTGCTCTGTTCTGTCTGTCCTTTTTGAAGTGAGGCCTCCAGAAGCGCACACAGGACTCCAGGTGACTCCTGACCAATGCAGCGCCCAGCGGAACTATGACGTCTTGTGGTTTGGATGTTACGCCTCTGTTGATGCACCCGAAGGCCGCTTTGGCCTTTTGTGTCACTTCATCTCACCAGCTGTTCATATTTAACTTACTGTCCACCTGTACCCCAGGATCTTGTTCACACACACTGCTATGCAGTACTTCATCCCCCTATCCGGTATTCGTGTTCCTAATTTTTGTTACCCAGCTGTAGAATGTGACCCTTATCCTTGTTAAATTGCATCATGATCACATCTGACACTTTTCCAGTGGGTTCAGATCTCGCTGAATTCTACATCTTCTGGAGTGTTTGCTGCTCCTCTCAATTTGGTATCATCTTCAAATTTAATAAATAGTCCCTCTACACCCTCATTCAGAGCATTTATAAAAAATACTGGAAAGTGCCGGTGCTCTGCATGGCTCCCCCTTCCATTCCCACGAAAGCCGTCGACAGCCTGCTCTTTGAGTGCGATTCTCCAACCAGTTCCCTGTCCTAGAGGCCAGGCCACCATTCTCTGGTTTGCTCATCAGGACATCACGGGGAACCCTGTCAAAGGCTTCACTGAGATCCAGGTGAACAACATCAGCAGCAGCAGCAGCAGCGTTCCCTGGATCCAGTGAGCTCATCACACGATTATAAAAGGAAACAAGGGAGGACCTGTTGGGGACACATCTGTGAGAACATAAGAACATAAGAACAAGCCAGCTGGATCAGACCAGAGTCCATCTAGTCCAGCTCTCTGCTACTCGCAGTGGCCCACCAGGTGCCTTTGGGAGTTCACATGTAGGATGTGAAAGCAATGGCCTTCTGTGGCTGTTGCTCCCGAGCACCTGGACTGTTAAGGCATTTGCAATCTCAGATCAAAGAGGATCAAGATTGGTAGCCATAAATCGACTTCTCCTCCATAAATCTGTCCAAGCCCCTTTTAAAGCTATCCAGGTTAGTGGCCATCACCACCTCCTGTGGCAGCATATTCCAAACACCAATCACACGTTGCGTGAAGAAGTGTTTCCTTTTATTAGTTCTAATTCTTCCCCCCAGCATTTTCAATGACTGCCCCCTGGTTCTAGTATTGTGAGAAAGAGAGAAAAATTTCTCTCTGTCAACATTTTCTACCCCATGCATAATTTTATAGACTTCAATCATATCCCCCCTCAGACGTCTCCTCTCCAAACTAAAGAGTCCCAAACGCTGCAGCCTTTCCTCATAAGGAAGGTGCTGCAGTCCCTCAATCATCCTCGTCGCCCTTCTCTGCACTTTTTCTATCTCTTCAATATCCTTTTTGAGATGTGGCGACCAGAACTGAACACAGTACTCCAAGTGCGGTCGCACCACGGCTTTATATAAGGGCATGACAATCTTTGCAGTTTTATTATCAATTCCTTTCCTAATTATCCCCAGCATAGAGTTTGCCTTTTTCACAGCTGCCATACATTGAGTTGACATTCCTATGGAACTATCAACTAAGACGCCCAAATCCCTTTCCTGGTCTGTGACTGATAGCACTGACCCCTGTAGCGTGTATGTGAAGTTTGGATTTTTTGCCCCTATGTGCATCACTTTGCATTTTGCTACATTGAACTGCATTTGCCATTTCTTAGCCCACTCACCTAATTCTATCAAGGTCCGCTTGGAGCTCCTCGCCCAACTCCTTTTGTGGTTCTCACCACCCTACCACATAATTTGGTATCATCTGCAAACTTGGCCACCACGCTTACCTGACACCCCTACTTCCAGGTCATTTTATGAATAGGTTAAAGAGCACTGGTCCTAATACGGATCCTTTGGGGACACCACTCCCTACATCTCTCCATTTGTGAGAATTTCCCATTTACACCCACTCTTTGCTTCCTGTTTCTCAACCAGTTTTTTAATCCATAGGAGGACTTCCCTCTTATTCCTTCTCATTGCTGAGTTTTCTCAATAGTCTCTGGTGAGGAACTTTGTCAAAAGCCTTTTGGAAATCCAAGTAGACAATGTCCACTGGTTCCCCCTCTCTCCATCATGCCTGTTTACATCCCTCAAAGAACTCTAGTAAGTTTTGTAAGACAGGATTTGCTCTCTGCAAAGCCATGCTGACTCCTTTCTCAGCAGGTCTTGCTTCTTCTTCACATGTTTTATAATTCTTTTATCTTTAATGACAGATTCTTACTAATTTACCAGGAACAGATGTCAAACTGACTGGCCTGCTGTAATTTCCCGGAGTCCCCCCTAGATCGCTTTCTTAAAGATTGGTGTGACATTAGCACATCTTTCCAGTCTTCAGGGATGGAGCCTGATTTCCAAGGATAAGTTGCATATTAAAGGGTGAGAGAAGATCAGCAATTTCATGCTTGAGCTCTTTAAGAACTCTTGAATTGGTGAATGCAATCTGGGGCCAGGGATTTGGGTAACATTTAGTTTATCAATGGCTGCCAGGAACTCTCTCTCCTTTCCTTGTCTACCACTATCTTTGTTAGTTCCTCGGATTCGCCTCCTAAGAAGCTTGGTTCAGGTGCAGGAATTTTCCTCACCTCCTCTTTGGGTGAAGAACCAGATGCAAAGAATTCATTCAGCTTTTCTGCAATCTCCTGTCATCTTTTTAGCACAACCCTTTGTTCCTTTTGTCATCTAACGGGCCTACCAGCTTTCCCCTTTGCTTTGGCTCTTCCCTAAGCTTTTGATGTACTTGAAGAACTTGTTTGTTACTGCTGGTTTTGATGTTCACAGCCATGTGTTCCCCATCATAATCCTTTTTTTTGCCTCCCTTACAGCTAACTCTGGCTTCTCTTTTGCCACCATTTGTGTTCTCTCTGGTATTCCTTTTATCAGTTAAGTTGGACTTCCATTTTTCTAAAAAGACATCTTTTTTTTTCCTAATAATTTCCCTCAAGCGCCCCTTTGTTAACCATGGTGGCTTTCTTTTGGACTGGAAGCTGCCTTTCCTAACCTCTAAGTGAACACATTCCAGCTGAGCTTTGTGTGACTGTAGTTTTCTTTTAAATAATAGCTTGCCTCCAAGCATCTTGGACATTTTTTGACTCTCTTGATTTTCCTCCTTTCAGCTTCCCAAGCACTATCCCTCATCTTTGAGAAATTTCCCTTTCTGAAGGCAAATGTAACTACATTAGTAGTTGTCACTTGTTCAAAGCATGCAGAGATACTTGAATCTGACAGTTATTTGTGGTCGCTGTTCCCTATCGGCTCAACAACAAGCACTGACTTCCCAAGCATTCAGGTCCCAATGGGTCCCACATAGAATTAGATCTAGGATCACATCTCCCCCCCTGGTTGGTTCTACAAACCACCATCTGCTCTAAGCCACAGTCATTTAGCATATATCCAGGAATGTTCTCTCCTTACTATGACCTGAACATTGCATTTTTCTCCAGTTTATATGGGGATAGTTAAAATCAGCCTTCACATTACCACGATGCATATTTTGCTTTTTAGTTGGCCTCTCTAATTTCTTTTCCATCTCAGAATCCTCTTGTGCGCTTTGGTCAGGGGACGATAATATATTCCTAATGTTAAACCATGCTTCACCCCCCTGGTATTGATATCCACAGTAGCTTCTGTAGGGGAATCAGCTCCCCCCAGCTGCATTGTCTATTTTTCTTATGTGACACTCATGCTCTCTTTGATGTAGAGGGCCACCTCCACCCCCTATCACGCCCTGTCCTATCCTTTCCTGTAGAGAGCTCTGTAACCTGGGATAACCAGCATCCCACTGGTTCTCCTCATTCCACCTCATGTCTCTGTGAGTGCCCACTATATCAATGTCCTCACTTCAAAACTCTGTAATCTCCTCCAGCTCCCCATTTTAGGTCGAATGTTTCTTACTTTCATTAGCATACAGAGACACTTGTATACTCTGTCTCTGTCCCTAACCTGGGATTTTCTATGTGTGTTTTTGCCCTTCCTAGCCTTTTGTAGACAGAATACTTATCAGTTATCACATTGCTGTAAGCTCTTCACTTGTATGTGGTTGGATTTAAAAAAACCTCCTTCTCTGTCTGCATCCCCTATGGACTCTGTAGCCTCCGAACCCGAAGTCACCTCCCAGCTCCTGTCGGCTTTCCCAAGGATCAGTTTTCTAAAAGCTGTTCTGCCACCTTTTAATGTGTCAGAGCCAGCAGCCTGGTTCCCTCTTTGGTTAAGATGAAGCCCCATTCCTTTGGTGGTACAGGCCCTCGCCTTACTCCCAAAAGGTGCTGCTCCCCAGTTCCTGGACAAATCTGAAACCCTCTTGCCTTTGCCACCACCTTCTCTCATCCACGCATTGAGACCCTGTATCTCCGGCTTTGCCTAGCTTCGCCCTCTTGGCGTCGGAACAGGTAGCATTTTCAGAGGAGAATGCCACCTTGCTTGGGGGTCCTGGATTTTAACCTTTTTTTCCTAGCAGCCTAAATTTAGCTAGCTTCCAGAACCTCCTCGGCTGCATTTCTCCTAATGTCATTGGTACCTAATGTGGGACCACAACTGCTGACTCCACCCCAGCACTGTCGCCTAACAGCCTATTCTAGACGTAGCGTGGCACATCGCAGCGAACCTTCGCACCAGGTGCAGGCAAGTCACCATCGCGGGTCATCAACGCCTGTCACAAACCCAACTTCTATATTCCTGGGATGATCGAATCAAACCCAGCCTACAAGGAGCCCCCCACCTCCCCTTCGCCAGGGGTATCCTCGAGTGCGAGAGGGATATCTGACCACCAACTAAGTGAAGGGGTCCCATCTAAGGGGAGACATCCTTCCCCACCACAGACTGGCAACCTCTGGTCACCCAGACTCTCATTCTCCATGCCATCTGAAGAGATGTCACCTTGGGAGTGGGACCCGGCTGCTGGGTCCCTGAAAGCCTTGTTTGTTGCCCTCTCTGCCTCTCTCAGCTTCTCCAGGTCTGCCACCTTGGCTTCAAGAGAACGGACACGTTCCTTGTATGCCAGGAGCTCATTGCAGCGAGGGCACACCCACGACTTCTGGCCTAGTGGCAGATAGTCATACATGTGCTGACTTCCTCGGATCACGAAGTTGTTCTTCAGATGCTTGCAGATTGATCCCTTCAAAATTTGCTTCACTCTGTTCCTTGGGACAGAGATCTCGATTATTAAGAGTGAAAAGGAATTGCGGTGCAGACGCTGACTTTCATAGGCAGGCAGTGATACTGATGAACTGACTTGGAGAAAGGGGCTACTCTTCAAAATATTAAAAGGAGCCAGCAACACAACCAAGGACTGACTTTTGTTTACCCTCCCAGAACAAAATACTGATAAAAGTAATTCCCTTGCTATACAATATCACAACCCCCCCCCTCCTATTGTCTAACATCCCAAGGTGCCCAGATCCTCCTCTGTGTGCCTAAAAGAGGGGAAGAACCTCCTCCAGGACAGGTGAGTTGGCATCCGACGGCCAGAGGGAACAGCGAATTCAAGTGGGACGGGGGAGCGTGTTACCAGAATGTCTTTCTGCACAGTCACTGCAGGGCGTGTGGGAACACAGAAACGAACAAAAACGTTTCAGAGCTCAAGACTTTTTCTATAACCTCACTCATGCAAACAGTCTGTCTGCAGCAGCACAGGTGGAGCAGAAACGGTTCACAAATAACGGCAAAAAAGGAATGTGGCCCTTCGTGCAGAGGAAGGACAGACTGGTTGGGGGATGGGTGGCCCTAATCCGGCTCTGGGCCTAGTTCCCCCTTCAGGGAGGGTGGCTGAGGGTGGCAGTGGAAGCATGGGGTGGTGGTGGTGGGGGGTTTAAAGTGCCCGAAGGCTGCTGAGCAGGGAAAGGAGACCCCCCCACCCCCTCCTCCAGGAATCCTCTTCAGAGGCAACCTGGAGCCAGGCATGGGGTGGGGGGGCAGCGAAAGCAGCTTGTCCTCTCTGGGATCTGCCTCTGGGGGTTATGGGGCCGGCTGCTGCAGGCAGACGCCAGGCAGGGAGAGCCCAGTGGTTTCACCGCCTCCAGGCAGTTGTTCTTTTCCCCCCGGCAGATGTGGGTTTGGGTGTCTTTGATGTGGTCGTGACGGACAGTTCCTGCCCAGCAGCCATCTTGAAATGTTCTGAAGCCTTGCAGCTGCCCGTGGTCAGCCAGGAGTGGGTCATCCAATGCCTTGTCGTGGGGGAGACCGTGGGCTTCAAGCACCCGCAGTATTTGCTGGGCCCTCCTGAAGCAGCCTTGCCGCTGGGCGTAGGCGGCACCTGATGCAGCCTTCTTGTATCTGTCAGTTGACTTGCGCCTGATGTGCTATAGTTAACTTTTTATGAAAATAAATGCTCAATTTTTTTGTTGTGTTAATGGAATGCTGTTATTCTGCTGTCCTTGGCACCCAAGAAGAGCGCCTTCCAAATCAACTCGAGCTCATTTGTTTTCTTAGGTTGGCTGTGGATGAGTTAAAAGTGGCCGGTGTGTGTGTGTGTACTTCTGTCACGCCCATGCCTTCTCACTGCTCTGACCGAGTCTGTCGCCTCCTCCGTGCCCTTTTCATGAACCCACCGGACATGCCCCTTGTGCCTCTGCACTTGCTACCAGTCGGGGGTGGGGCACTAATAGGGCCACAGCTCAGCAACACTCCTCTTTCAAGGCAGAGGAAGAATGAACGAAGCAAGCTTTTTCTAGGCTCAGAGAGGGACTTTCTGCCGCAGGGTGCAGAACCCAGGCTGAGGGATGCTGTCTGAATCTGCCAGGGCTGTGGGCAGGCCGTCACAGAGGCTGGCTGGAAACCTGTTCTCTTGCCCTTCTCAGGTGCTCCTACCAGACAATCCTGCTTTGTGCAGCCTATAAGAGGAGTAGAGAAGCGGCCCTGGTTCATTGCAGACGGACGCTTGGTGGTGGTGGGCAGAGAAAACCGCCTTTGACCAGTTCTGCAGCCAGGCAGCTTTGCCAGTTGCTGGAGTGCAGAAGAGCCCCGCCCTCCTCCTCCTGAAGAAACTCCCAGACAAGGAAAGCGGAGCCAGCACTCTTTATTGAAGCTTGTTAACTTTCCTGGTGGTTAAAGAAGGGGGGTGGGGCCTTGGTGCTGGGTGGCTGCCCCCACGGGTCCTGCTGGCGCTCTTGCATCCTTACACTTTGCTCGGGCAGAGACTAATCCTGGCTCCAGCTGAGGTGGGTTCAGTCCAGCCCGACGCTGCGGAGGAAGAGGCAGGGTTGGGTACAGGGGGAAAGCACACCTTAGCCCATACGCCCATCTTCCCACGGCAGGCACACAGGAGGACCGCTCTCGGGAACAGCCAGCTGTATCACATACTTCAAGCAAATCCCCCCATTCAGAGGTGGGGAAGTGAGCTGCCTGTTCCCGCACAAGCACTTCCATCTCAAGACAAGGCCTGGGGTCTTCCTGGCACAGCCAGGCTACCCTAATCTTGAAGGCCGGCATGGTAGGTGCCCAGAGGGAACGGGCCTGGTTTTGATGCGCTATTTAGGCATCTCGCTGCCTTCTGTGCCTTGGTCCAATGCTGTGCAATGGATCACGGCAGCCCGGGACCCCGGATGAACCTTCCAAGGAGTTTTTTGGGGGACAGAGAGCAGCCAGACTGCGCAGAGAGGTCCTAGAGGAGGGCAAGGGACTGAAATGAGGCCTCTACCTCTTGCCCTGCACCCTTGTGCCCCCCCCCCCCCCCGCCTGCTGCACGCGAGAGGTATGCCTGGCAGTCCCCAAACAGCCCCTTGGCCCAACTGTACCTGCCCAAGGTGCCTCCAGCTTGAGTGTAATACTTGTTGTAATCCAAGCGCAGCAGCAGCTGAGCCAAGTCAGAGTTGATCTGGTGGTTGTGAACACTGGAGAGGATCTTGAACAGAAGTGAAGACTGGCTGCTGAAACCCTGCAAGACAAACACACACCGGCCCTTTCTCTCGTCTCCACCACAAGAACAGCCCTCCTGTATCACACCACCAGTTCACCTAGTCAGGCACAGGGCACTGAAGCCCTGGCCCTGGCCTTCAGTCAGCCTGGCTAGTAGTAACAACTAATGCACTGGTTCTCCAGGAAAAGTCCCCAATGCAAGCAGACATGGCTGTTCCCACGGGCAGTGAATTCTCCACTTGGTTGCCCTCGCCTGCACTTTCCCCAGCCAACAATGTCCCTGTGTAGGTCTAGGGTGAGGATTATTTGAAAATGGGGGGTCCTTGCTTGTGGGATAAAATACTTTTCTAGCTCAGAAATGGACTGGGTAGTAAACCGAAGTGGTGGAGATTATTCTCCCTCTCTCCATCGGCGGGTGGGGGGTGGGATACCACCTCTGGACAAGGTCCAACAATCCTGAAAGGTTTCCTTAGATGAAGCCCAGTTTGAAGCGATTGCCTCTGTTGTACAAGCACCCGCCCCTTTTTGACTATTGTCAGGCTCAGGGCAGCCAACAATTAAAAAACAGTCAGGTAAAATACCTGCTGCAATTAAAAGCAGCAGAGGAAAGAAAAAGAAGACGGGGGTACGGAGGCCAGCTACGAAGCAGCCACTGATGCCTCAAACGCAGGCCGGGGTGAATATCTCAGCCATGTAGGCTCCGTAGACTGGGAATGCCAGACAGGCCTTCAGGGTGAAGTGGTCTGATCACGGCACTGTGTCCATCGAGATCAGATGAACACCGTCCTCCACACTAAAGATCAGACCCAGCGTGCGCTCGGCTTGATGTGTGGGGCCTGGAGAGTCACAGTGCTGCCGTGGAAGGCGTGAGCTCTGAAGCCTGTGAAAAAGAGGCTACGGGGGCATAGCTGTTGAAACCCCTCAGAACGAGCAGAAAACCACTCTGCACTGCCCCACGGCAGACCGACACAAGCCATGCCGAAGGTCCTGGGGAGGGGGGTCACCCCGAAGGAGAGAGGCTTCCCCTCCGTCAGTCATTCTTCAGAATCGAGAGAGTTCATCAGCTTGGAACAGTCAGGAACAAACAGCCTCCGTGGCTTCACTGGCCACACTGGAGGGAGACACGCAGCTTCTCTCATGCTACTGAACTGCCCTACCCCAGGGGGAGAGGACGACACAGGGCCATGCTCAGGCTTCCCTTTGACTGCCCCCGTCATTTAGTCTGGAGCAGGAGTGGCTTGTAAGTGTCCCCTCTCCTCACATGCAGAGGAGTGACAGTGATGCTCTTCTGAACATCCTGCCCAAGGGAAGGCTCCATTACAATCACAGGCAAAGAGGCCCCTGCTCAGCCTCCAGAGGGTACCGTAGGGATGCCCGGTCTCCCACCCCCTGCAAATCCCAGGCACAACAAGAAGAGGAGGAGTGGGTGTACCTTGGCCAGGATGCTCAGCTGAGCGGCCCCTCGCTCATCCAGCGGCCCGAGGTTCTGGCTCACCAAGGAGCAGAAGCTGTGGCAGAGATCCAGGATCTCATTCAGGCAGTGGAAAGCCTGCAAAGAAGCACAAGTGTGTGAGGGGCACACCTGTGGGCCCCCTGGCCACGCAGCAGCCTCAGCTCTGTCCGTCTGGGGCTCCACATCTCGCCCTATGAACATCCTGGGACGTCAACTGCTAATTCAGTTTAATTCATCTCCCTCAGTCTTGGCCAAGGGAACCATTTTGATGCTCATGAAGAGCTAGCCAAGCAGCAAGCCAGTCTGGAGTAAATTCCAAAATGGCCCCACATGCCTCTGGGGTAATGCTTTGGGAAACGACCACGGCGGCATTTCGGCTCAGCTGCTGCTGCTCCCACTGAATAGCCAACAAGAGCATACACACACGGCACTGGGGGGAAACCTCCCTCGCGGGGCTACTCCTGGTGCTAAGTGAATTAGCAATGGATTTTAGTGATTCCCCCATTTATGCTAATGACTAGGGAGGCACTGGAGAAATCGCTTAAGATGCATAACCGTCCCGTGCCCTCGGGGCGACAGTGGCCCCTTCACACGCAGCGTGTGTTCACGTAACGCTGGTTCCACCAACTCTTGCACATCTATTGGCTCCAGCACTGGAGCTGCATGAGCCTCGTGGGGCTAAGAGGCGCTCACTGGTTTCAGCAGGATGAAGGACTGGGCCAGGAGGTTGCTCAGGAAGTGGTCGTGCGCCAGCCGAATGCTCTCAAAGTCACGGGTGGAATTGATCTGCTGCAGGAGCTGTGCAAACTGAGACTCCAGGACATCCACCTGGGAGCAGGAAGGCCAGAGAAAGAAAAGGAAAAATAAGGCCATCTCTGCCAGGGCATCTCAGGAGGGGGGAAAAGAGACGTCTGCCCGCAGGAACAGGAGCAGCAGCAGTTCTGGATCAGGGCCTCGCCAAAACCACCCCTGCCAACCCTCCCAAAGGAAGGAGGAGATGCCCGGAACCCTCACCTGCAAGTAATACTGCAGATTGTCCACAAGGAACGTCATGTGATGCCGCATCCGCCACTTGATGGCGCCAGATCGGCTGGATTCCAGGCTCTTGCACTGCATCTGAAGAGCCCAACAGTGCTGCAGCTCAGCCTGGACTCGCCGCACACTTAGAAGGTACTTGAACACAACGTTGTATCTGAAGAAAAGTGCGGGTCACAGCTGGACCAAGCCCTGGGCAAGGAGCCTCGGCCGAAGCCACAGGCCCTGCAGCAAGCAGGGGGAGCCTCCCCTCTTCCCAGAGCACCTGGACTTGGGAAAGATACATCACACAAAGCAGTTCTTCCCAACCAACCACTAAGCGCCACGGCCGCCTAACAGATGCCCAGGAGAAGCCTGGCACTCACTTTTCCAGGACAGCCGGTGTGAAGAGGATGTGCAGAGGCCAC
Organism: Sphaerodactylus townsendi; assembly: GCF_021028975.2. Classification (NCBI taxonomy): domain Eukaryota; kingdom Metazoa; phylum Chordata; class Lepidosauria; order Squamata; family Sphaerodactylidae; genus Sphaerodactylus; species Sphaerodactylus townsendi. Next base: position 6,410,063 of record NC_059441.1, read on the forward strand.
TGTACTTTGTAGTGGAGCCCTAGTGCAGCCCAGCCAGAGGTGGGGGATTCGTGGGGAGACAATTCTCGAGAAGGGGTTTCACGACCTTGAGCAACATCTGAAACGGAAGCCCAGGTGAACACTGGAGACAAGTTCCGTTAACAGAGACCCCCCCCCCCCCCCCGGGGCAACTGTCAGAATTGATGAAGGAGAGACAGAAGGGTATTCTATGTTCTTTGGGACTGTTCCCTTCTTCAGAAGGGAGAGACAGCTTAAGAAAGATGACTCCTGCATGGAGGAGTCGCTTCCTTTCTAAAGCAGGAACAAACTGCAGCAAACATGGACTCTGCGCAGCAATGGGGCAAATGAGGCACAATGGTGCTAAGTGTACAATGGTGCACGCTGGACAACTTTAAATAGATGCTGATGGGTTCTCAGCTAGAGAGAACCAGCTGGCCGTTGTGGTGGGGAGCTCCATGAACTTAGTGTGTGGCAGCAGGTTCATGATTAGTGGGAAAGAGACTGAACATACAATGCCACTGGACGGTCCCGTGGCAGGGCCTCGTGTGGCCTGCTGGGCAGAGTTCCACTTTCTGTATCTCAAAAGGGCTATGACAGAGTTGGGAAAAGTGCCGAAAAGAGAATTCAAGATGGGAGCGAAGTTTGAGCACCTTCATATGACAAGAGATTTTTTTTGTTTTAGAAAAAGATGAGTCACAAGCGGGGGTGGGGTGGGGTGCATGATAGAACTTTATAAAACTGCATCTGGGCTGGAAAAACAAATGAGAAAACGTTTTCTCCCTCCCATAACACTAGAAGTTGATGAGCAACAGGTTCAGGACATACAGCAGGAAGTAAGTTTTTTTTAAAACCCAGAAAGTAGAAGAAGTAATAGTGGTAGAATAAGAGTTTGGATTTATACCTTGCTTTTTTCTCCTTACAAATTCATTTCCCTTCCTCTCCCCCAACAGGTAGGGCTGAGAGAGTTCTGACTAGCCCAAGGTCACCCAGCAGGAATGTAGGAGTGGGGAAACCAATCTGGTTCACCAGATAAGACTGCTGCTCACATGAAGGAGTGGGGAACCCAATCCAGATTAGAGTCCTCCTGCTCTCACCATCACACCACACTGGCTCTCTAATTAAAGGGTGGAGTTCCTTTCACTGCTAGGGTGGCCATGAGTATAGGTGGTTTTAGAAGAGAGTCAGACAGATTCACAGAGAAGGAAGGGCCCACGCATCGCTGCCAGCTGTGGGGAGTCAGGGGAACCTCCAAATCCAGAGGCAGCAAACCTCTGCACGCCAGGGCTGGGAAGCAACAGCAGGGAATGCTGAACCTGGGGCAATGGTTGGCATCTGTCTACACACAGGATGCTGGGCCCAACGGATACGGAATTTTCTCCTGCCTCAGCTGAAGAAGAACTCACAGAATCCCCCTCATTCTGTAGCACAACCACCTGGTGGGCAGTTCACCACCTCCCTGTTTTATAGCTGGGGAAAGGTCTGCTTGCCCCTCTCCATCGAGCAAGACGGGGGTCTAGGGTCTGAACGCCAGTCCTGCAAGTGGAGGAGGACTGATCCTTCGCCAGAAGGGCCAGGGGGATTTGCACAATTGCACACGACCGTGCCGGCCACACCCACCTCTGTGCTCCTTCGCATGGTAATGGATGGTCAGGTGAAGGAGAGGAAGGAGGTTGTCATCGTCCAATAACACTTTGTGGGCCGACTGCTGGAACGCCACGTTGACATCTGAGACAAAGGCAAGAACGGGCCCCGTCAGCTGGCACAGATGCCAACGGCTCCTGTCCCCGCCCCCTTTTGAGGCAGCATCACATCAGCGACGCCTCACTGAGGTGAGACGGATATCCCCTCTCCACCTGCGTGAGGCAGGCTCTCCATGGAAAGCAGAGGATTGGCCTCCACACACCAAGAGAAACCCAGAGAAGGGAAGTCCCCGGCCATCCCTGGCTGAATGGAGACACCCCACAGCAAAAACAGACCCCCCGAAGCCCCCTCCCTGGGAAGAATCCCCTGATACTTGCCATGCTCAGTCACAGCACTGGGAGGTGTCTTCAGCATGTGCTGCGCCGCATCAATGAAAGCCTGAAACAGCTCCCCTCTGCCCAAGAGATAAAAATCTTTAATAACCTGAAAAGAAAGCAAGCAACAGCGAAGGCATCACGGTTTCCAACTGAGACTCACTCTGCCAGCAGGAGCCAGCTCTCCGGAACCCAGGAGAAGGCGATTTGGCAGCTCAAGGAGGAACTCGGCATTTACCTTCAGCTGTCCTATGAGATCTGATTCTTCTACCATCAGCTTCCACAAGTGCTAGGAAGGAAGAGAGGGCAGCCCGTCAATATCCCAAGCCAAGAACCCCCCTAACAGCTGAGAGGTGCAGCCACCTCTTCTCCACAAGAGGCGACACACATACCCCGAGTCGGCCCACTGGCCTGTCAAGGTCAGTATTCGTAGGAAAGAACAAGAGTCCGGCAGTGCCTGAGAGACCAACAACACTCCTGGCACAGTGGAAACTTTCAGGGGTGGCAGCAGGCTTCAAATACGACCCCACTTTGATGTCAGTCGTGTCTCTTCCGACTGGGAGCAAATCTCCAGGGTCTCTTGCCTCAATCTCCCACCTGCCCTGATTTGAACTTGGGACCTTCGACACCCAACGCAGATGCTCCACCAGGGAACTGTGGCACAACCCTCTGGTTGCCAACCCCAGGTGGGGCCTGGAGACCCCCCAGAACCAGTTTCCCTGGTGTTGCTTAGCACGGCGACTCTGGCATTACACCCCCCCCCGAGGGACCCTCCCTCCCCAGGCACCCCCCCCCAAACTCCAGCCATTACCCAGCCTGAAAACAGGCAACCTGGCACCCCCCCCCCTCCGCACACTCTCTGTGTACACAGTTTTCATCCGACTGCCTTCGCTGCATGAGCCTACTACACCCTCAGTGGCCACCTTCCCTCAGTTGTGTTGTTGTGAGCCCCCCCCCCCCCCCCAAAAAAAAAAAAGAGAGACCTGCCATTACAGAATGGGGCACCCAATGAAACTGATGGACACATAGAATGGAGAAGAGGAGATCCTTCTTTACCTAGTGAGTAACTACTGAGTGGGATCCACTGCCTGTGAACTGAGCAGTGGCTTTAAGATGGCCGGAGTCAAGTTCATGAAAGGCCTGTCTGTCAGTGGCTACTGGCCCCTGTGCGTGAAGGGAACCGCAGTGTTTAGAGGCCGCACGCTGGGAGGCAGCACCAGAGGTCATGTTTTAGCCTCTAGGCTTGTTTGCTGGCCTGCCATGTCTACCGCGGGAAAACAGATGCTGGACGAGATGGCCGAGCAGACTGCTCCGCAGGGCTCCTCTTCTGTTGTGCTGACCTCGGCCACAGTGCTCCGGATCCAGTCCACCACAGATTCAAAGTCCACCAGGTTGAAGACAGACTGCTGCTTGAGGCGATGCAACTCTGCAGCGAAGGTGTCCTCCTGGTTCTTCAAGATGGACCCTGAGGCACAAGGAAAGGGCAGTCTGCTCAGGAGCTCTCCTTCGTGTGCTTCATGGGGCAGGAGGCCCTCTTTTGCCATCCAGTCATAAGCTGACTTACGGCCAAGACCCTGCAGGGTTTTCAAGGCAAGAGGCTTTCAGGGGTGGTTTGCCACAGCCTGCCCCCATCTCCTGCTCCTGGCATTCTTGGGAGGTCTCTCATTCCAATACTTGCCGTGGTTGAGGCAGAGTGGCCGCGAAAGGCCCACGGTTGCCCAGCAAGCCTCCGCAGCAGAGGGAGGGTTCGAGCCTGGATTTCCCAGATGCTCGGCCAACACTTTACCCACCATCCTGGGCCTCATGTCCTTCATGTCCATGGAAAAGAAGGGAGACCCACACTATTCTAGGCAAAGAACACACCGTTCTAGCTTACTCAGCAGGGTCTTTTGGAGGACACCAGACGAGTCCCACTGATGGTTCCACTAAGAACAGCAGCTCACGCAAAATGTCAGAAATAATCAAGGGGTTCTGTCCCACCCTGGTGAACCTTCGCTGAATTCCTGCATTTGTTTCTGAATACCTTAATACAATTAGTGGGGGGGGGGGGGCATCACAGATGGAGCTGCATTTGTTTCTGAATACCATAATAGTGGGGGGGGGGGGGAGATCACAGATGGAGCTGGGACTTGTGAGGTGGATCAAAGGGGAAAAAAGTTCTGCCAGAAGTCTCAGGCACTTGTGGTTGCACAATGGGACACCTGAGAGGTTTTAAGTATCCAAAGAAGTTAAAATGGGAACAGTGGACCTACCCTTGCCCAACAAGGACAGGGCAAAAAGCAGTGTCTTGTGGAAATACCTCCAAATGAGAACTGGGGTTAAGGAGCGAAGCTTGCTGGCTTTGGTGTTTTGCTGATCTATTACCTGGGCCTTTTGCTGTCTACCACAGTCCACCGGCCCCCCCTCTAGTCTTACCACACAATCCTACTGTGACTTGTTTTAAAATACTGCCTCTCCTGAACACTGATGACTGAGCAACCACGAGTTCCTGAGGAATAGCGGGAGAGACTCCTCCCCTCCTGGGCAGGGAGCAGGGTGGGCACTGTTAAATTCGCGCGTGGCAACTACCACCCAGGTGAGGAGCGGTTCAGCTCTTGACAGCATGGCCAGGCCTTGAGCTAACCCTAGCCCTTTAGCTGCAGGAAAGCGCTGACATGCTGAGGACACCTCCTTGGGATGGATGGACACACTCTGAGGAGCCAGAGATGAAAATGGGCCTCTTGCGATGTGCTGGAGCCTGGTGAGCACCCACCTCGGCCCACGTGCCTGATCTCTACTCCGCTACTTCCTGCTGGCACTGAGGGGTCCACAGCCAACAGGACAGTAGTCTCCAACTCCACTAGGCCATCCAAATGCAGGACTGTCACTCACAACTGGGCCTGATTATAAATGCTGCTCCGCAAGGGAGCCCAGCATTCTGGCACCCGCCCGTTGCCTGACCCGCTGAGGCCCCTTCTGCACATGCAGAATAATGCACTTTCAATAATGCACTTTGCTGCGGGATTTTACTGTTCAAAATAGCAACATCCACTTGCAAACGATTGTGCAAGTGGACTGAAAGTGAATTATTCTGCACGTGCGGAAGGGGCCTGAGCTAAACGAGCTGACGTTCCTTACCTTTTTTGGTCAGGCTCATATTCTGGCTCTCAAACATCTGGATAGACTCTCCCACAAATAGGATTTTCTCAGCAACGCGCACAGGGATGTAGGAGGGCAGCATTTCTATCCGCAGGGAGAACTGCTTTGGCGAAGGGGCCAGCATGTTTTCTTCTTCAATCAAGCGCTGCCAACACAAGAATTGGTCGAAATGCAGGGTGCAGAAAGAGACACAAGGATGGAAGAGCAGCCACACAACAAACACAAAGTCAAGCAGCTTTTTCAAAAGTCCCGAATGGCACTCTCGTTTCCAGCCAGACCGGATGTGGAATGGGGAGGGCCCCCACCACCCGTTTTTAGGATGAGGGCCCCGTAGGATGTCCTAGCAGCACAGGCCAAAGGTGGATGCCATCTCCTGTGATGGCTCAAAGGCACCAGTAGGGAAGAATCTGCCTGAGCAAATCTCCCCGTCGGTCATTGAAATGCATTAACGGTCAACCTGACATTTAAGTAATCAGGAAGGCCAGAGCTTCTGCCAGAGAAACCAGCTCTTGCCTCAGGACTGCACTGCGGCTGTCTCCAGTCCAACCGAGGAGATGTTAACTGATATCATCAAGGTTTCCTTTCAGTTTTTCTTCAACACACTAGTCCTATCCTCCTTTTTCCTAACTGGGAAAGACCACCACCATTTGAACCAGAACAGCCGCAGAGTTGTGATTCAATCAGCTTGCCCTAAAATCTAATCATTTCTGGACACTCCCCAGGCTTCAGTCATTAAGCCAAAGTGTCCACTTCTTGAGCTGCCTTTCTCCTGGGAAGAGTAGCTCTCTTATTTATTTATTTATTTATTTATTTATTTTTTCAATTTATATACCGCCCGATCCCCGGTAACATTACCAGAGAGCCAAATTGCCCTATAAATTAACATGCCACCTTGCAGTCAGTGCCCAGTGTTTTCTGGACCACCTTTTGGTTCAGTTACGCTGCATGGCAGCTGTTCTCACCCTATATCTTTGGAGCTCAACACGGGTCTTGAACTGGGCCTCTCAGGACTCCCGCACAAGAGGGCCAAGCGGTAAGATTTCCAAGCTGATGTCATGGAGAGATCTGAGAGAACGTATGCCACATCTCACCATATCCTGCAGCTCTCGTAGTTGTTTCCCCGTCAGCCCTCCAATGCCCAGATCTTCCTCTTCCTCTTCAGGCTGAGAAGGGACAATCCCTGAAGAAGGACCTTGCTTGATGAAGAACTCCTCATGCTGGTCCAGGAGTAGCCCATGCAGCATCCAGGCCGAGAGCTGTTTGTACAGGACAGCATGACACATTGCTAGCACCCTGGAACAGAGACGGCAGGGAGGAAGAGGCTGCAGGAGATACAGGAACTACCCTGGCTACATCTCCACACTCGCTGGGCAGTCCCACATCACCCAAGTGCTGCAGCAACAGTGTACTAAGAGGAGCAGGGTGAGGGAACTCCCCAGAGAGCCAAGGAGCAGCGTCATTTGCTGAGAGAGAGATTCCTGGCACAAGATATTTAGTATTCTTCTCAAATCTAGGCCTGCCCCTGCTCAGGCCGACCCCAGCAGAAGCCTCTTACTGTTCTAAGGCGCTCTGCACAGGTGGCAAACCACCACGGCTATGCTGGTGGACGACCTCCAGGATTTGACAGCCATGAATCTGAAAAAAGACACACAAGAACTGGTTTTGATTCCCCTGCTTTTCTCTGCCTTCAGGGGTCTCCGAGTGGCTCACAATCACAATCCCTTCCTCACCCCACAGCAAGCACCTTGCCAGGTGGGCGGGGCTGAGAGAATTCTGGGAGAACTGGCTTCATGTGCAGGAGTGGGGAATCGAGCCTGGTTCACCAGATCAGAGTCCACTGCTCTTAACCGCTATACCACACTAGGTCTCTAGAAACGTTTCTTGTCCAGGCACAACTCGGAAGTTCTGCATGGTCCAATTCTATCAGGTGGGCTTCAGGCAGTCCTCAGACCTCCCCTTGGGCCAACTTGGAAGCAGCTGAATTTGTCTTAAACACCTAACAAACATCTAAGCAGTTCTTTTATTTTTCCCACTTCCTGTTTTTTTATTCTGATGAGCTGAAAAGGACAAGCGTCGTCTCAGTTATTTGAAGGATTCTGCTACCTGAGGAAGCAAGGCAAGAATCTGCGAAAACGGGAAGTCTGAACTAGTGAGGATGCTAAATGATTGTGTCTCCATCAAGTGGTACCTTCTGGGTCCTGACCTGATCCACCACAACCATCAACGAAGGAAAAAGGAGCTGGAACTGCAAAATCAGAAGAAAAATGGCTAATTACAATGGATGTGGAGAATGGGCACCACTGGTCAGGGAATGAAGCAACTGGTGGAGTTTCGCTACCCCCCCCCTCCCCGGGCCATCCCTACAACCTGTAGGATGTCAGCCCAAGAAATGGGAGGTTTTGGCGTTTGCCCCAAGAAAAGCAGGCTCCATTCAAGGCTCTCAATTATCACCAGCTCTTCAATGCACTCTGTCCATGTAGGTGTGGAAAGAGGTTATCTGTCCCCCAGTGGAAGCCTGTACCCCACAAGCAGGCAGAACATACCTGGTCCAAGGAATAGTTCACATGTGAAATGGTCAGGTGAGGATCGGCCAAAAACTGCCAACAACAAAGAGGAAAGGGAGACAAGAATAAGACTTCCTGTGACAAATATAAAATTTCCAGAAATTCTAAAGCCATTGTGGTTGGGGAATACAGTGGAAAAATTGGCACAATTAAAACATATGCTGCATTTTCCTATCAAGTCTAGACTTTGGTAATCTTAAAAACAAAACGCATCATTTGTAACTTAGGCAGCATATTTTCAAGTGGGTAACTCTGGCCAACTTGCAGCAGCAGAATGGAATCTGATCAGTGAAATTTTGCAGTTCATAAGCTTTCATGAGTCATTTCATGACCACCACTAAAAGAACAAGGGAGATGTGGTGGACTGAAAAAAGGCGAACCTAGTTTAGGTGAGGGAAAAATGATGATTCAAAAATTATCAGATGGTCAACCTCAACAGTCAATTCCAGTAGATATTTTAAAATGGTTTATTGAGGAACCTATCTGTAAACACTCGGAGAGACAGGGCATGACAGCTAAACCCTTTCTCAGCTTTCTTAGGAATAAGTCACATCATGCCGATCTTATCACTGTCTAATCTGGCAGCCTGCTCTGTTCCCCCCTGGCCCGCTGATCCCCTCATCAGTGCTGAGTCTCCTCTCCCTGCAGCTCTGACAACAAAGGGTTTGACGGGCAAAGCTCAGCCCCGAAGGCATCCCTTCCCCAAACTGGCCAGCCAGCCAGACACTTGAGCCACCAAGGAGTCCGTCATCAGCTGCTCTTTATGGCAGCCAGGAGGCCAGCCAGGCACCCTCATGCTGAACACTGTGACTTGGTGTCCACATGAATGGTAGGCTGGAAGCCAGGTGGGGGTGAGGCCAAGCCAAGAGCGGCCCCACCCCACCCTGCCCCACAAGTGCTCATGGCCCCCGAGTCTGTCGAACAGGTGGGCTGACGCTCCTCCTCACCTCTTGCTCCAAGTCCAGGAGAGCTTGCCGGTAGGGCTGCAGGACGGCATCGAGACCGGTGCAGAAGGCGCGCAGGTAGATTCCTTGCTGGGTCAAGTGGGAATCCTGAAAGCAGAACAGCAGGTGGCTTCTTCAAGCAAACGCATATCTAGGGAGGTACGAGCGTGACCCAAGTGGGGAAGCTTGAGTGAGGGGTGCGAGGCAGCCCAGAGCCCACCCCACCCCACGGACTGTGCCCAGCCCCTGAACTCCACTGGCGGGGGCCGCAGTTCAAGGCTGGGCCCAGGTCTGGGTGGGCAGAGTTTAAGACTCCCGCAGGTGAGCCCTTGCCCTGGGCTCCGCCTGTAGTAGCCAGCACCAGGTCTCCTGCGTGCCCGCGCGTGAAGGGGAGGGGGCCCGGGAACCAGCTGCCTCCCTTCCGCAGCCTGCCGGGGGCGCCGGTGGGCAGAGGACGCCCCCCCTGAGAAGAGGGCCCGTGGGGGGGGTCTCCCCGCGTGACGCGCGCTCCGTCCAGGTGGGGGGTGGGTGGGCGCCACCTGCGGCTGCTGCTGCGGCTGCTGCTGCTGGGCGGGCGGCGGGGGCTGCGGCGGGACGTGCTCGGCGGCGAAGTGCTCGATGAAGTCTCCGAAGCGGACGTAGAGGGCGCCCAGGCGGCAGACGCGGGACAGGAGGCCGCTCTCGCTGGGGTGCAGGAAGGGCAGATGCTCCGGGGGGCACACCTGAGCGGGAGGGGGGCGAGAGGGCGTCAGGAGGGCGGGGCCGGGGGTGGGCGGGGCCTCCTCCTCCTCCGCCGCCCTCCCGCCTCCAGGGCGCCACCTGCAGGTTGCCGCCGCCGCCGCCGCCGCCGCCGAAGAGGCCTCCGGGGAAGCCGCGCAGCGCCAGCAGCAGCTCGTGGATCATCCCGGCCCGGCCCGGCCCCGCGCGCGGTACCACGGGAAGGACCGGCGGCGCGTCGTGGCGCGGGGCACGCCGGGAGGCCCTGCCCCCCCCCCCGCGCCCGAGCATGCGCACAGCGGCCGACGCCTCACGGGCGCGCCTTCGGAGGGAGGGCGGGAGGGGGAGGAGGAGGCGGAGACGCGGGGCGGGGCGTCCTCGGCCGGGGCCCCGCCCCCTCGCCGCCACTCCCTGCCCGGCCGCGCCCTTCCTCTCCGCTCCGCGCCCTGCCTCGGTGTGGCTGGTGGGTCCCCGGCCTCGCCTCGCAGACGCCGCCGCCGCCGCCGCCGCCGCGCCCGCCATGTCGGCCCTCGAGGAAACCGACGGCCCCGCCCGGCCCCACTACGGCTGTGAGTCCCGCGGGAGGGGAGGGGCGGGGCGGGAGCGGGCGGGCGGCGCCACTTCGGCCGGGCGCATCGGGGGGGGTGGGGTGGGGGTGGGGGGGGCCCGGGTGGGTCCTCTCTGGGCCGCCGCCGCCCCCTCCCGCGGAAGACAGCGTGCCTGGGGTCAGGCCGAAGAAGCAGGCGGCGAGGGGGAGCCCGGCCACCCCCGCCCTTCTCTCTCTCTCCCTCTCTCTCTCGGTGGGGCGGGGCGGGGGGCCCGCCGGAGCCCTCGGTACAAGGCCGGGAGGGGCGTCAGGCCGCCGCCTCCCCAACGAGCCCCGCCGGCCCGGGTCCCGCGCAGAGACGACGGGCGGAGGAGGAGGAGGAGGAGGAGGAGGAGGGCCGCCCCGCCCCGGCAGCGGACTACCTGGCAGGGCCTCCTGCAGACCCCCTCCGTGAGCGGAGGCGGCAGAGCCTCTTTCCCTGCCGCGGGCGGGCGGGGGCTGCGCGCTCTGGCGCTCCGATCCCCCGGAGAGGATCCCCTCCCCCACTGGCGCCCGGGGCGGGGCGGGGCGGGGCTGGGGCCGCCCTCCCGGCAACGACGGTCTCAGCGCGCAGACCTCTTGCTGTGCGCGAAGGGGCATTTGGAGGTGGGGTCATCCGGGCCACGTGCTTTACCACCTGCGCTGGCGAGCCGTGCCTGAGGCCCCTCCCTGCTGCCCCTGCCCAGGGCTCCCGGCCCCGCCCCCGGCCCCGCCCCCGGGGCAGCTCTTCTGCTTCCACCGAGGCCGTGACCCTCCGCTCGCCTGCCTCCCAGGAATGGAGTCCACCCGCGAACCTGGGGTGGCTCTCGCTCTGTCGTTGCCCTTGATAGCAGAAACTGATCATTCCGGAAAAACTCCCCAGCTTGGGCCCTCAGGTGGGACCTGTGGAAGAGAATAGAATCGCTCCAGATACCAGGAACTACAGTTCCCATCGTGCTCTGTCAATTGGAGTCAGAGACCTCGGTGCTCTCCAGATGTCTGTGGAACCAGCAGTTCCCATCAGCCTCTGTCAATTGGCCATGCTGCTAGGGGCTGATGGGAATTGTAGTTCCTGTGAATTTATCTAGGAGAGCCGCAGATGTTCCTACTCCAATGCAATCTATACTATGATGCTCTATTTCTTTCTAGGAAGTTTTCAGCTGATCGAAGGTACCTCAAGGGTGGGAACTTGAAAAGCAGCTGATGTAAACAAGGTCTCCCAAAAGATTTCCACGGCTGACCCTACTGGTCATTTCGGGCCATCTGTTCTATGAAGCTGAAACGCGCCCTTCCCCTTCTCTGTGGAGGGGCTTTTTGAGATTGTTCGAGGCGATTAGTGAGGAACGGGAACCTGTGAAAGGGCTGTTGACAGGTGCAGGGGTGGATAATTCAAACTCCGCAGTCTTCAGGGTGAAATCCTGACTTGGGAGCTGCTCTGAATCATAGACCTCCTGGGCTGTCCAGGTTTTCACGGAAAGGTTTTTCCTATTCCCTGACCATTTTCACTGGAGATGGCAGGAATCGAACCATGCTAAGCAGAGGCTGTAGCCCTAAATCACGATCCCTCACTTAAATAGTCATAAAGAATGAGCTGATGTCATACTGTTCTCATATGTATGAGCCAGGACTTGTGCCTGAAACCTGTTTCTGATGCCTGGACTCCATTGTGGCACACGTGAAATGACAGGAGGCTACTCAGGCAGGTCCACGGCTGCCTGCTGGATTGCCTCTTTCCTTCTGCGCAGTGCTTATGAAGGGGGGGTGTGTGTCACGCTGCTTCCTGCAGACCCTCCTGTCTGCCTCGGCTTGCTTCATTTTACAGTGTGAACTGCAGGCATGGGTAAAGTAACAGCGGCTGAGGGCTTTCACTCATTGGCGAGATGGGTGAAAATTCTCTGTGAGTTCTGCAATCCGCTCTGACAAGATGGATACTAACAGTCAGTAACACGGTGTCTCTCTTGAAAACAACCTGGTTCGAAATTGAAGTCTGGTTTTAATACAACCCGGTATGTTGAAGTCCACACAGCCAAATGGAGTCCATGATTCTTCTACTAAACACATGTTTCATGAGGTCATAGTAATGTTCATGGAAACTGTACATTCTTCCCGTGAGAAGGAAGGGTTGCCTACAGGCAGAGTAGGCTGGAAGATTCTATGGCAGAGAGGCTTGCAATCTTTGACAAGTTGATTAATAGTCCATACAGATTCTGTTGGCAAATGCTGGTGGTTCTGAATTCTTCACTAGGAAGTGGCACATGCCGGGTCTCTTGGTGAGTTAAAGTCAAAGGAGCATCCCATTGGATGGTTTTAGCGCACCGGTATAAATCTGCACAAGGTTGACATTTGCCGATCTGCCCAGTCAGTATCACCGCTGGTTCCAGTGGAGACACAATTGCTCTCTCAGTCACTACCAAGTTATCTGTAGTGTAAAAGGCTTATATATGGTTGTGTCTGAAAAGTTAGATTTACCCTTTTGGATAGTATAAAGATTTTCCTTAGTAGCAAGCTAATATTTATCTACCCTTTGTACCATCCTCTTTCTCCAAGGAACTCTGGGTGGCAACTATGGTTCTTCCTTTTCCATTTTACCCTCACAACAACCCTGTCAGGTAGGCTTGGTCCCCACCATCTGGCCAAAAGAAAGGATTAATTCCTGGAGAATTGAGCCCTGTTTTCACAGATCCAGTCAGTATGCATGCATCTTGCCTCTTTGCTTGGAATGCTTTGAGGGAGTGGCAAGGAATGGCAGCAAACACATAGTTCGGTTCCCTGTTAGATGCCACAGGCACGTCAGTGAGTATGGGCAGCTGGGAGACCATGCCTTCGTCCCAGTCTGTGACTGGCAGGTTTGGGCTTAGGTGAGCTGTCTGAACCTGAGAGAGCTGCCCTGGACTGAGTCCATCTGAACATTTGTAATAACTTTGACTTTCCAGGGTTTCAGGCAAGGGAAGGTCTTTCCTGTTATATATACCTGGCATAATGGATCTCAAATAATTGATCTTTCAAAAAATCATGTGTGAATTATACACAGGAATTCTTGTTCTGTAATGGTGTGGACTGTGAGACTTTAAAAAATCCTAGTAACTCCACAGGAAGATTTTTTCCAATGTGCCTGTTTGTCTGTTGGACAAATGGGAGCTGGAGCGTGGGGGAGGGGGACAACCGGTGCATTCTCCGGGTCTTCCCCTTTGTGGCCACTAAAACAATGTTCTTTTAATCTGGGCAGCCAGCAGCATCTCCAGTAGACCCTCAGGAGCCCTGCTGGACCTGCCCACTTCCTGACAACACTTGGTGGGCATCAAGACAGGTGTTGGTGGGCATCCTGGCCCCGATAAGCACCGTATTTGGCACCCCTGTCCTAGAGGAAGCACACAGTCAACTTGCCTGTTTTGGGGACTGTGTCCATTGAAGCTTTGTCTTTCTTGCAGCTGTCCTGGATAATGAGAGGATGACGGCTGAAGAAATGGATGAGCGGAGGCGTCAGAACGTGGCCTATGAATATCTTTGCCACTTGGAGGAAGCCAAGAGGTGAGGCTGCATGAAACTGGCAGCATCTATGCAACAGAATGAGCTTTGCGTTGCTTTTGTCGCAGGTGGGAGAGGGCAGATGCACGGCTGGCGTTTGTGGGGAGAGGAGGTGTGGGAACGTGACGGACTCTGATGTGCGTCTGTATTGACTGGTGCTTCCTTCAGCATCGACAGGCTGGTTAAGCTGTTGACTGTCAGATGTCAAATCTGAGGTTATACCAAGTTATGTGGTTCTCCATGAGTGTGTTTCAGAGGCCTTTCCTCTGCTTTGCCTGAAATGCAGCGATTGTACCTTTTCTCTTAGAATTCTGTTTTCATTTTGTAATACCCAGTGGGTGAAGCATAGATGTGCAATAGGTTTGGGGAGAACAGTTGATTCCATGGAGGAACACAGTGTTGTGTGCAGAGGGAAAAAATCTGGTGGTTGGAGATTTTTCTGTCCCAAAGTGGAAGCTGGGTCATAGCAGTGGGATGCTTCTGGGGGGCAGGAAGATGGTTGATTGTTTGTAAGTCACCATCTCTTTTTCAAATTCTGAGGGGTAGCTTTCATCAGTGAATTGAAGGCATAAACTGAAGCATCCAGAGGAATAGTAAAACACCACATAAAAGCAGCAGGCAAAACACCAGAGAGAAATCTTTGTGGTCGGATAATCACAAAAGGTGTTCATGGCCAGCTTAAAAGGAGATTTATTAAATTGTAGCTAAGGTGTGACCTGCCTGATGTCCTTCTCCTGGTTAGAGCCCCTCGCATGTCTACGGCACTGCGTAGCTTTGCGCCTGGAAGGTAGTCATGCTCACCCTGTGTTTTCCCCCCCTTTAAGCCTTTGAACCTGTATGGGTTGAAAGCCCAGTTATGGGAAACCCTAATGTGCATATTGGATTGTGCATATTATGTGGTGTGGGGCATTTTAGTACAGCCTCTTATTCCAAAAGAGTTTTTGTTCAGTGCTGCTCAGATATTCCAGTTTTTTCATTTCAAAAATGAAAAAGAAGTCCACGTGTGTGTGTGTGTCTGTCTAGAGTTAACTGGATTTTTAATCTGATGGTTTTTATGCATTCAAATGTCTGGTAATGGGCAGCCTCCCCCACCCCCAGTGATGTATCGATGCAGGGACTTAAGTTATTTTCATGGGGTTGTTTTTGTGCCTCTTTTGCAAGTAAACGGCAGAGGAATAGAAGTGGGCTCCACCCAGCATTCAATGCAGCACTATTGTGATGAGAAGCAGGTAGAAATTGAATGGCGCAGATCATATTGTTGTTTGTTCCTATTTAATGTTTAGGAACTACACGAAGCTATGCTCTGCTGGAGGAGGAGGGATTTAATAACCCATGGCAATTCTTCAATGAGTTAACCCTAAGCCTGTTTTGTTTGGCTGTTGCAAATTCACTCATGCACCCAAAAGCATGAAAATTGTAAATTAATGATGCTGTCCTAAACAGAGGCTGTTTCTGCACAGCCAATTACAGTGTTGTTCCATTGGTGTTATAGGCAATGCTGCAGCAACAGAGCGTTCACATGGGTGGATGTCATGGGCTCTGTTCTTTTTCCCCAGGGTGGATGTCATGGGCATTCGGTGCCAGAGTGGGCCGCCTTTGTGGGGGAGGACTCTGGCGCACCGATTCTTGGTGGGTGCTTTGCACAACGCCGACTGCGGAGCGCTGTTGTTGGAAAGACTTGCTTGTTGAGCAATTTTCGAATACACCGTTGTGGGGCCGATGGAGCATTGCTGCATTGCTGCAGCGCTGTTTCTGCAGCGTTGTTTCTGCAGCGGCAGCTGTGTGAACTCCGCGCCCATGACACTGTTTTTACTGTCGTTTTACCAACTTCTTTGGCCCGTGTGGAAACGACTGGAGCCAGTGGGCTTAGAAGGGTATAACTCTAACTGGTTTGCACTGTATTCCTCTATCTTAACTTCTGTACCACTTTATTCTTTTTAACAAATACATGTAATCAGTAAAGCCATTCTGCACTTGCGTATTGTGATTACTGATGAAGTCGACTCTGTCCACCCATTCTTGGGGGTGTCACTGAGGGCAGGGGAGGTCTCATTGAGGCAGCGGCCATCTGACGCCCGGTTGACCCCCAACACTAGTGTGAAGCGGCTGCTGGATCAGAGTGTTTGGTCCTTGTGTTATTAATGTCATGGACTGTCTCAGGTTTTTTGCCTCAACCATTGAAATCCTCTGGATGTGTGGGTTTGGAATATATGTCAGACCCGACTCTTTTTCATGGCAACCTTTGATTCAGTGTGTTCAGCTGACATGCACGGTAGACAGAGTTTCCTCAAAGTGTTTTCTAAAACTATTTGGTTGCAAAAAGAGATTGTATCTTTTTCACTGGCTCCTCTCCTAGATACGGTGAGTACCTGTTGTGTCAGGACTCAAAGTGCCTTCTAACATCGTACTATATTAATAGTGCAACAATTTCAAGACCTATCAGGCGAGCCGCGTTATCCTTGTTTAAAACAAAGGCCTGTTCTGCACAGGCCAGGGAAGCGGCTCCACACTGGCTACTTGATGCCGGTAGAGCCCTGGGACTGTTTGCTCCTGTGCGGGCGGCTCCAAAGCCGCGCCCCCTGTTTTTAAAAAACTTATCTTCCCTCCCTGCGGACACCCCCCCTCCCGTGGCCACGGTGACGCCTCAGGGATTGGAGGGCAGCGTGGGTGTGCCTCCTCGTCCCTGCGGAGCTGCGCAGGGAGAGAAGGGTAAGTTCTTTAAAAACAGGAGGCGCCTAAAAGTGGCGCCTCCAACCCAGTGCCATTCGCAGGGCACCAGGTGCAAAACGCTATTGTCGAAAAACCTCTCTCATTGAGCAAGTTTCAAAAACAGCATTTCCATGCCAATTGCGGGGGAAAAGCACGGAGCTGCTTTGTTTTGGAGGGGGCAGCTGTGCGAGCTGCACTCCAGGAACTGTGTTTTGCCTTGTTTGCTGTTTTTGGCCTGTGCAGAGTGGGCCAAAGAACTACTCAGTGATCCATTTGTCATTAGAGACATAATGCTCCTCTGCAATTTTTCATTTCTTTGAAGCAGGACTTTCTTTTGCAGACAGCGTGGTGCAGTGGTTAAGAGCGGTGGACTCTTAATTTAGAGAACCAGGTTTCATTCCCCACTCCTTCACATGAATGGTGGACTCGTATCTGGAGAACTGGGTTTGTTTCTCACTCCTACACATGAAGTCTACTGGGTAACTTTGGGCCAATCACAGTTGTTTCAGAACTCTCTCAGCCCTACCTCCTTCACAAGGTGTGTGTTGTGGGGAGAGGAAGAGAATGAGTTTGTAAACTGCTTTGAGACTCCTTACAGGAGACAAAGGCAGGGTGTAAATCCTTCTCATTCATTCATTCATTCATTCATTCATTCATTCATTCATTCATTCATTCATTCATGCATTCATGCATTCATGCATTCATTCGATTTATTGGCTGCCCTCCCTCAAAGGGCTCAGGGCGGCATACAACCTAAATGGAATAATATAATAATAGTATTAAAACCTATAACAATGCAATGTATTAAAAATAAAACTAGAATAAGACTCAGATGGCGATAAAACCCCTCTCCCCAAGTTTAACACCCAAGTTTGCAACTGTTTTTCACGTGCAGAGCTGTGGTTGCTTGCTGAGAATTTGGCAGACGCATCTGGTGGTACGGGCTTTAACTATAAATTCTTAAAACTACTGCACTGCAATCCAAAGAATGCTTTCCTGGGCATAACCCCACTGAATATTTCTGAACAAGATTGTGGATCGGCCTGTTAAACTTTAAGGTGGCACAAAACCTCCTCCTCCTTATGAAAGGGCAGCCATCCCCGTGGAGCAGAAGATGCTCCATTAAGGTGGCTTCAAATGATGTGCAGGGTGTGCGTACACATCACTGCCTGCCAGGCAAGCCTCGGTCATAGAAAGCAAAATGGCAGAAGGGGCGGTTGGGGTGTGGGGTGGGGGAAGGGAAACATAGCTGGAGGAAGATGTGGGAATAGTACTCCACCCCTCTCAACCCAAAGGACTGCTTACCCATCCCTGCAGATGCAGGAGGAGACCCCTAGCTGGAGTGGGTGGGGTGGAAGAGGCAGAAGCAAGCAAAGCAGGAAGTCAGGGCAACCAGCTTTTGTTGAGGAAGGAAGGATGCTTTTGCTTGCAACAGAAACCTCACCAGCAACCTTGGAAGCCACAGGAAGGAGGAGCCTTGGTGGGCGGAGCCTTTAGAAGTGTTCAGTATGCAAAACACTTTGGATCCTTTCTTGCACAAGAGACTCAGCCCTCTGACTGTCTTTCCACCACTTTTTTTTACAAAAGCAGACCAGGCGTCTTCTCAGTGGTGGGATTCAAATAATTTAACAACCGGTTCCGGTGGTGAGATTCAAACAATTTAGCAACTGGTTGTTTACAAGCACCATTTTAACAACCGGTTCTGCCACAGTGGTGCGAACCTGCTGAATCCCACCACTGCATCTTCTGCACCCGTTCACACAACTGCTTGCTTGCATACATATAGCCTTCAAGGTGGCAATGCATGATGTGTACGTGGGTGTGTGAAA
Source organism: Sphaerodactylus townsendi (assembly GCF_021028975.2). Lineage (NCBI taxonomy): Eukaryota > Metazoa > Chordata > Lepidosauria > Squamata > Sphaerodactylidae > Sphaerodactylus > Sphaerodactylus townsendi. The sequence goes on from NC_059441.1 coordinate 6,428,069, forward strand.
AAGCCGAGTGGTACAGGTATGTGAACGTTGCTGGCAAGCCAGGCACCCAAAATGGTCAAAATGTTAGTGTGGAAGGTAAGAGGGGGCTGACAGAAAAAAAACTATGGAGACCAGAAGAAACGATGCTGCTGTTTTTTGCAGGAAAGGGGCAGGAAAAACAGCAGTAGGTGATGCCTTGTGGCAGGAAGAAAAGTGTGGGTTGGAGGGAAAATGCCTTGAGAGTGATAGCTGCAAACAAGCGGTTTACGGGGGATGGGGGGTACGGGACAGAACACAGGTTGGTGACCCCTGCTCTAGGCGTCATATTTTCTCTGAGTTGCCACCTATTTCAAGACTCTAGCTGCTTTTTACTTAAGACCTCATCAGGCTACACTAACTGGGTCTGTTTAAGTATGTAACTGTATACTAGACGAAGAACCCCCCTCCCCTCTCACAGCTATTTAACACTCGTCCTCAAAATTCTTGCTGAGCCTTGAACCATCCAGCTAATTCCATCCTGTTGGCAACCTAATATAGACACATGCTAACGGCCAGATCACAAATTCAGACAAAGCATCCCATTTCACCTTTGTTTACTGAGGGCAATTTTCTTTGACTGATTCAGTCTTATATGCCAGTATGTGGCGTAGCTCTTGCTTTCTGCTTCTGAAGAATTACCTGTTCAACTATTTCCAAGGCTCATAAGAGTCAGAGCTTTTATCCTTCAGAGAGGCTCCGGGTAGAAGGTGAGATCCAGTGAGCACTCCAATGTACAGTTAATTTGTTGATTGATTTCCAACTCCCAGGGCATCACCAGCAACCAGCATGGAACCCGGCAGACGGATGGGGTAAAGTGTTTGGACAAGTGCACTCCAATCCATTATGCTGCCAGGGCCCCCCCAGTGTCAGAATCAGTAGATTTCTGTTATTGTTTTGTATCTCAGCTGCATTTTTCGTTTCTAGAAAGAAATGTGTAACAGTTGCTCTACCTTGAGGTTGTTTTGTACCCGGGGGGGGGGGGGGGGTGTAGAGGCTATTTATGTATTCTCCCCCCAAAAGTACATCCCCCTTGCTGTGATGGGCAAGTCCTGGGAGGTTGGCTGTGGAGGTCTGAGGCGCTGCCGTCAGTGGCGCCTGAGCTGGGGGCGAGAAGGAGGCTGCTGCTGGTGGTGGTGGGGGGGGGCAAAGGGGTATCTCCGCTCGCAAGTCTGTCAGCTGATTCCTGCCCCGGCACTTCCTAGGCAAGCCAGGGCTTTTGTATGTGCACTTTTCTTCCTGTATGTAGCTTGGCTGGTCGCTTGCTGTGGGCTGGTTTCTGATGCTACAGGAAGCCTTGACCCAAAAGTGAGAGGGGGAAATGACTCACATTTTCTGGCAGACGCTTGTTTCACTCATTGACACTGACAGCGCAGCCCAGGATCTTGTGAGAGGCGCTGCCAAGGTCGTTAGGGCAGGACTCGGGTCTGGCGCTCCACCGGGGGAGGGCAGGGGACCATTTACGCCACCCTGAGCACTCTAGGATTAAAATACGCTCATCCTGCCCTGGGGAGCAGAGTCGCTTTTGAGCAGAAGCTTTCCCCACGTTTTGTGGCTGTGCTGACCCAGAGCTTGTGGCAGTGCTGGAGCCCGTCTTGCTGCAGAAGCCCCAGAGCCACTGCTGCGTGAGGTCCTGGCGTGGGTTTGCCACAGCCTTGAGTGTCTGCCTCGGCACTGTTGGTAGGACGGGCTGAGAATCACCAAGCATTCCACTGGGCCTGCTTATTAGTTCTGGTGCCTCAGTTTTCTAGGTGGTGACCAGTGTGGATTGCATGTTTCTCCTGCCCTTCCTCCAAGGAGCTCAGTGTGGAGCTGCTGCACAACGATCCTGTGAGGTCGACTGGGCTGCAAGGCGGGTCATGCAGCCGGCTGAGGCAGAGCAGGGGATTGCGCCCGGCCTCCTTGATTTTTTCCACTTAAAGGCTACTGTGGCAAAGATGCACTGCGGTGGCTTTGAAGTACCCGTGTGCGAACAGGGCAGTCGGCCGGTGGTATTTCCAGCTGTGAGCCTCGTGGCCAAGGACCGCTGCTGCCAGTTACTCAGAATTCTCCCCCCCATTTTGGCAGCCGCCTCTTTGGTTGTTTTTTGTGAGGGCAGCACACCACAAAGTCTGCTCAGTAGTGTTGCTGTGACATGTGAAGGGAATGGACTGGGTGCTTGAAGGGAGTCACTCTCCACTGCTCAGTCATGAAGAGCATTCCTGTGTCTCTGGATGCTGCCCGGGGAGTGGGGTGGGGGGCGTTAAATGTCTCGGTTGGGCTGGGTTTTTTTCCATCTACTCTGGGGAGTTCTAGCCAGGTAGCTTCTGCTTGCTTTAGGTGGGGAAGAGTGGGGGGGGGGTGGCCAAGTACTCTGGGCTGCGTGGTGTTTTGGGGGCATTTCATGGCAACTTCTTGTCCATCTGTTTCTTCACCTTTTCTCCCATCGTCTTTTGTAGACTCCGCATGAATGTCCGTAATGGTCTCTCTTCCAGGCAGGAGTTCATCTTCTCTGCCCCCCGCCCCCTTTTGTCTCTTGTCTTCTTACCTGCCTTGGTTTTAGTGGAAGCCGCTCGCGCACCTTTTCCCTTGGATGCCAGTGTCTTCTGGGCATTCTTCCTCTCCAGCTGTTCTCCAGGAACCTCTGGCAGTGACTGTGGTGTTCTCTTGTTCTGAAGTATTTTGTCCTGAGGTTTTGGCCTTGACGCTGGAAGGGCTAGGCAAATCCCTGCAGCAGCTGAGAGAAACAGTCCTGGAACTGAGGCTGCTGACTTTACTTCTAGGAGGGTCATTTAAGATGTGATGCTGGCTTTTAACCCCCCCCCCCCCAACACACACACACACACACACACACAGTTCTGCATTACATATCAGACATACTGGGAGGGGAGGGGTGCCTTTCGTTCCGCACCCTGTTTTACGTTTCCCGAGTAACTTGCCAACTGGGGAATTCCAGCAGATGCCTGGGCACGTTCTTCCCAGGAGAGGATCCTGTGCTTTGGCAGCTGGCTGGGGCCGGGCTGTACATCTGGAGCGGATCTTACCAGACGCACCGTGGTAGAACCTGCATGTCCAGGCACAGCCTCCTCTTCCGCCAGTGCATGTCCACAGCAGTGCAGCAGCACAATCTCCTGGGGTGGGGGTGGGGGTGAGGGCTGATGCTGGTGATCTGCATCTGAAATGTTCAGAGTGGAAGGAAGTGATTTCTCTCGAGATCAGATGTGTTCAATCCATAAAAGAGAGTCCAGCGTGAGAAGGCTCCAGTTTGTAGCTTTTTCTGTTCACCCCTCCCAGGTTGGGAGCTGGAGTGCTGCCTGGTCTCACTGTGGGTGGGGAGAACTGGCAGGTGAGAAGACCTGCAGCTCTCCCTGTAGAACCAAATAGCCCTACCGCAATTCGCCTTGGAAGCGAGGGCTTGGGTAGGTGGGATGGGAAAGGCTCCTTGGATTGCTCAGGCCATGGAAGTGAATGGCCCTGCGAGATCTCGCAGAGGGCTTCAGGTAGTCGCTTGCCTCACAGGCTTCTGGCACCGAGGAGTGCTGCAGGATGAAAGCCTCTCGGTCCTCGTCGTCTTATGAGTGGGGGGGGGGGGCCTAAGTGCTCTGCTTGGTATTTCTTAATATTGCCTCTTTCCGCTGGTTCTTTCCTGGGCTTCGGATCAGCCCACAGCGGTGGGACCTCCTGTTGCGTTTGTGGGCCCGTCCCCGCTGTCCCAGGCACTCCCGACGGCCTTCCCAGGGCTGCTGAGCATGTCCAGGGACCAAAGCATATTTGTGGGCTTGGCCTCTTTGGTGACAAGGTAGCCATGTTGGTCTGGAGCAGCAGGAAAAAGTCTCAGTAGCATTTTTAAGACCAACAAACTTAGCTGTTCTTGCAGGTGCCGCTGGACTCAACACTTTTTTCTTCAGGAACGTCGAATCAGCCAACTGCCTGAGGGGTCGGCAGCTGGGCTCCGGTCACTCCTGGCTAACTTCAAAGTGGGTCGTGTATTTGTAGAAATTTGCCTGTGTTCATTTTTTGTGTAGTTTTTGTGCCTTGGAAAGAAGCCCAAGAGTTGGCTGAAGGAGTCTGGGGTGGCTACTGGGCTTTCCAAGATCTAAGACACAAAAAGTCTTCTCCCTTCTGTTTGAGTTCTTTTAACTGGGAATGTCCAAGACTGAATCTGGGACTCCATGGAGGTCCGCCATGACCCCCTTGTCCCCCACCCTTCCGACGGCAGCGCATCCGTGCCCATTTGTGATCTGGAGGGAACACGCAGCCGTCTGTGGGAAGGAGAACTGAGGCGTCTTCCTGACAAGCCGCTTGCTTAAGAGAGACGGTCAACGCACCCTTTTTTCCAGTGAGCAGTAAAGGAAGAGGAAGCTTTTATGTCACTTTTATGTAACTGTGGCAAAAGGGCATTGCCTCTTGCTGTGCCCTTGAAGGGCGGCTGCAGTTCTTCAAGAAGGATCATGATGACATTGATCCAGGGAGCCCTTTCCTCTTTCTTCTTCCCTCTCCCTGCTAGCCTGGTCTTTGTGGGGCATCGAAGTGCAAGATGCTTCTGCATCAGGGAAATCTGGAAACAGCTTCCATCAAGGAGAAGAAGGATGGATTCCTTCTTGGTGGGTCTGGCAGAGCACTGGTGTAATGTGGGCTGAATACGGTGTTCTCATCAAGACCTGTGCAGCTGCATTTTGGACTAGTTGTAGTTTCAGGAGCACTGTCAAGGGTAGCCCTGTATAGAGTGAGTAGCAGTAGTTCAGCCTAGGGGTGACCATTGCATGGATCACTGTGGCTAGGTCAATGTGAGCCAGGCAAAGAGTCAGATATGGGGCTGTTAGAAATGGAAGGATGCTGCCCTGACTGCCTTCTTGACTTGGGCCTCTAAAGAAAGGGAGGCAAACAGAATCACTTCCAAACTCTTCCAAGCTCCAGCTGAACTCCATCAAGAGTGGGAAGCGGAACCCAGGCCCTTTGACCCAGCCCCAGGGCCTCCGTCTTCGCTGGGTTCAACCTTCAGCGGCTCTGCCCTGACCATCTCACCATGGTCTCCAGACATCTGGCCAGATTTTCCAGTACAGTTTCCCATCTGAGCTCAAGGACTCCTTGTGGGTGAATCCCACTGTCCAACTGGAGAGGCATGAAATACTTTCTTTCCTCTTCTCTTCCTGTTTGGTGTGGAATTGCCTCCTGCTCCTCAATTCTTTTCCTGCTAACAAGGGAGAAGCAGCTGGCTAGGTTGCCTGTGCTGTTTGCTGTCATGCCTCTGGACTGTTCAATGATGAGACTTAGTGTTCAAACGATTACCTTTATGGAAAACAGCATCAGGATTAAACCTTTAGACTTCTATTCACAGAACTAAGAACTGAGCGCCAAAACAGCATCTGTTACACCCTTACTCCATTCCCCCATTTCCACGTGGCTTGACACCGCCACTTGGCCGGCACCAGTTCCCAAGGGGGAGCAGCACCCCTCCATTCCCAGGGGAAGGCAGAGCCATGGCCTTCGCCAAATCAAAACATCCCACACTCCCCACTGCTTTGCAGTGCGGAAGCCAGCAGCTGCCTAACCAGCCCATGCCTGAAAGCAAAACTAAGAAGCAGGCAACAGATACCAGTCCCAGACAGAGGATCCCACATCCCGGCCGGGAGAAATGACAGGATTGGACCAGAACAAGGCCAGATCATGACATTCTGCCCCTCTGAAAGTAACTTCTGGGGCCCCCAGGTGCTGAGGATATTTGTGGTGAAACTCGTGCACCAAACGAGAGGCCCAAGCACCCGAGGTGATAGCCCTCTCATTCTCCCCCTCAGGGAAATGCTTCCAAGCAACTAAATACTGCAAGCTGCCACCGTGCGCTCTGGAATCCAGGATGTGTATCATGTCGTGGTGCTCCTGTTGATCAATAAGAAGGGAGGGAGGCACATCCACTCGGGGGTCCCACAGGTCGGCCGGAGGCGGGAATGAAAAACGGGGTGTGTAGAGCTGTAAGTTTTAGGCAACTCAGTCTCCAGTCACATTGTTTATAACATTCACCAAAGGGCCCTGAATAATGGTGGCCTAGCTTGCATGCTCACAGCGAAGGTTCTTAATGGAAATGTAAACCAAGTCCCCCTCCTCATAGCAGATATCTGTGCTTTCTTGGGACTTATAAGTCTCTTTGGCCTGAACCAGAGCTGTGTAAATATGGAGCCAAGACTTCTGAATGTTCTCCAACCAGTCCTGTAAGTCCTTTGGCCTCTCCCCCTCAAGCAATAGTAACCGTTTCCCTTCCTTTGAAAAAGGACTGTCCACTACTCTGATGCACATTATTATTGCAGGCATATCCTGCAGGAGGCAGAAAGTCAGTCTAGTTGTCTTGATGATAGTTGATATATCACCTTAGGTACCATTCCGGCATCTGGTTTGCCCTCTCTGAATGGCCATTGGTCTGGGGATGGTGGGTGGAGCTTACCCCTTCTCAACTCCTAACAGTTTGAAAAAAACATTGCCAAAACTTGGACACAAATTGGGCTCCTCTGTCAGAAAGTATTTTGCTTGGAATTGAATGAAACCTTTAGCTGTGATTCACAAACAACTTAGCCAGCTATTGCACATCTTCAGATGTTCATAGACTACAATTGGCCATGCTGGCAGGGGCTGATGGGAATTGTAGTCTATGAACATCCGGAGAGCCACAGGTTGCAGATCCCTGCCCTACAGGAAAAGACTCTCCTATCTTTACAAGCAGAACACATCAATGGAACAGCAAACTGCCAGGCAGACTGACTCAGTCAACAAGAGATCATGAAAGGGGAGTGGAGCTTAAACCAGAACTCTTTGACTGGATAGTTCAGCTCTTGGGGACCTCTTCACAACCCCTCACAGTGCCTAGATGGAACAGTTTTTCTCCAGGTACTTCCATCCTGCAGCCAAAGCCATCGACAAGACTTCCAGTTTTGTCCAAACTTCTGCAGAGGATCTGGGTTCTGCAGGCAGAAGTAATTCTTGTGGATTCCTTCTGGCGTTGGATTATGAAATGCTTGAAAACAGTTGGCATCAGCAAAAACATTCGAGTATTCACTGAAAAAGCGATGAGACAGTGGAAAACTGAGCTGACAGTCGGAAATGAAAACTTTGGAACAGTCAACATTAAGCGAGGAATTTTCCAAGGTGATTCACTATCACCTTTACTGTTTATCATTGCCATGATCCCACTAACAGTAATTTTAAAGAAAACAAAGTTGGGCTATCAAATGGCACAAAGACTCAGAAAAAATCTCACATTTGCTGTACATGGATGACTTGAAGCTGTATGGGAAATCAGACACGGAAATCCAGTCACGAGTAAAATATATTCCAGTACAGACATTTCTGATGCAGAGTTTCATCTGGAAAAGTGCGCCACTGTGGTACACAAAGAGGGGCAAGGTCAATGAGAGTGATGGGGATTGAAATGCCTGATGGCTAACTCATCAAGTGCAAAATCCAAGAGGCTACAATTTGCAAATACCTTGGGGTAATTGCAGCTGGATAATATCAAGCATGGGCTAGTGAAGACTGTTGTCAGCAGAGAGTACACCCAGAGGGTCGCACTCACTCTTCCCAATAAGGGGAAAGCCCAGCGATCAGCAGCTGCCTGAAGTCATGCATACTTGTGCCTTACCAGGTCAGAAGGCAGAACCACCTCCTGCCATCGTGGCACACGCAGGCAGGGGCGGGGGGGAGGGGGGGGGCAACAAATGCCGTCTTTTCCAAGAATGCATCGGTGGAGGAGATCTGTAAGGCTGCCATGTGGTCATCCATCTCCACCTTTATCAGACATTATAAAATTAACATTTACAGCTCAACTGGAGCTGCTTTTGGTCGCAAGGTTCTGCAGCATGTGGAGTCCTTCCAGGATGACTTGTGGGAGCCACAGGATACACACATCCCTCCATGCTGGTGGTGTGCTTGAAAGTGATCACCTGGATTTGTCGTGCTGCCCTGTCGTCTCCTGGCTGTTCTGTTGCTCTATCTGAAAGAATTCTTAAGTGCAAGAGCACAGCCACAGAGTGCATAGACTTTGCTCTCCCAAGTGGGATTTTGTGCTGTGCCCAAGCCCCAAAGTGCCATGTGCTCTATCTGTGCTGTTCCTGACACCTTTTTGCACTGTGCTGCTTGCTCTAAGTCTTGATTGCAGGTACCTGTCAGACCCTGTCCTGGGCCACGCAGGGCCATCCCTCTGGGGATTTTTAATTGGTTGCTGAGGAGACTTGCCTGGCAGAGGGGAGTCTTTCTATTGGCCTGTCACTTAGTCGACACCCTGAGGGCATTTCAAGTGTTTGGGGGAACCTCATGGAATGGCTCCCTATGGGCCATGCCACTGATTTTGCTGGCACAACTTCATGCTCAGGAGAGATGGCGCTCCTGTGCCAACCTGCTCCTAGTTCCATTCCCACCAGTGCACCCTTTGATGCTGGCTCAGGGTACTTCGCGTGAGAGATGCCAGCACAGCGCCACCATGCATCTGTGCAGAGACGCAGCGCTACTGTGCTGTGTCTCCGCCCATATGCCAACTATAGGCCTACTTCTTCTAGCACAGGTATCACATCACTCCCTCTGGCTCCCCCCCCCCCCGAATTGTGCTGCAAGACTTGCACTGTTAATTAATTGCCTCTTATAGGTCCCTTCCTCACATGCAGAATAATTCACTTTCAATCCACTTTCACTGCACTTTGCAGTTGTATTTTACTGTGTGGAATAGCAAGATCCACTTGCAAACAGTTCTGAAAGTGGATTGAAAGTGCCTTATTCTGCATGTGAGGAAGGGACCTCAGTCTTGCACTTTGTCCATTATGAGGGCTTGTTTTAGGTCAATGGGAAAATGTTGGGTTGCTGTGGGAACTGTCCTGCCAGGTAGCCCTGTTTCTCATGAGTTCATGTGTTTGAACATGTCCTTGTGTCAAGACTGTACCGTAGTTGGAATCCTAATGTGATGAGATGTGGTCTACGAAAGCATGTTTCTTCCTACTTGTTAATGATAAACTGCTCTATGCTACATGTGTCCTTAAGTAAGATGGTTTTGTGCAAAATTTGAATTGTCACTGTGAGGTCAGCCGTGGCCCCCATAGCCAGAAACTTGCATGGCTGTGTGGCACTTTCACTGTGTGGTAATATCAATTGGAAAGACGGCAGCCAGGCAGAGGTTGAAGAACCAGACTTAGAGCTGGTTTGTAATTATCTGTTGTCCTAGAGGTAACATTTCTCTGTTATCAGAAGCGTCAGAATTTGCTGGTTGTGGATATTGTTTCCATGTTCCCAGTTCACTTTGGATCTCCACGTAGGGAAAAATGTAGCAGAAAGTTATTAATGAATACTGGGCCAAGATGTATGAAAGAGGGGGATGGACTGGAATGCCGCTTTGCAAGAAATGCAGGGTGCAAAATGTTCTTGCCCTGACCATGGGTGGCTGTTTTTTTTTTTTTTGCTGCGATGGAAAAGTACATAGATAGAAATGGTTGAAGGTTGATCCTCCATGTTACTCTTGATGCAGGTACTCTTGGGGCCAGACCATGTAGTGTGTTTTTATCCAGCCATCCTTTTAAGGAGCTCAGGGAAGTGCACATCCAGCCTTGGCAAATTTTCTTTTTGTTCTGGAAATTATTTTAGTCTTCAGAGTAAGATTTCTGGCACCAATGATTTGCTAAGCTCTGATATGTGTGGTTTCCCCATTTACCCTCACAACAACCCCATGAGTTAGATTGCGGGAGTGGCCCCTGGGTCACCCAGCAAGCTTCCATGGAAAGTTGAAGACATGCGCCTAGATCCTGAGCCCACGCGGTCAGAACTGCAGCTCAGCGGGGCCATTCATAAATTTTTCTACTTTAAGAATGCAACTGCACCCTCTCTTTCCTGAAGGACAGCCGTCATGGCAGATTGTGAATGGATTCTCCCTCCCCCCCTGCCCCGCCCCATTTTTTTCTCTGAGATCTGTTTTTCAGGTTTTGCAGTGAGGAAAATTGGTGGAACACTAAAAAAATCTTATGCAATATTTTCCCTTTTTCAACAAGTAAAATGTCTTTCATACTCAAAATGTCTAGTATTGAAAAAATTGGGAAGTCTTAAGATGCACTGAAATATGAATATGAAATATTTTATCTTTTTGAGTGAGAAAAACCTTATATTACAAAGCTTTTAACTAATCCAAACATATAGCATGAAAAGGTCGAAAAATTGGGGAATTTTGGTACATGTTGGTGGTACATGTTCTGTGCAAACATAGGAACATAGCAGTTTGCAGCGCTTCCACACTTATTGAGTATGCTTGCAATTTTTCTTATGTAATTAGATATTTATATCCATACCTATTCCAAATAGGACAATTTTAGATGCATTTTCTGTTGTTCAGTCAGTAACAGAATTAGATTTAGTAGAAGAATAAATATTGTATATATTTTAATTTTCCCCATTATGTCAAAATTTTGCTGGGGGAAAAATAACATTTTCCCCCTCCCCCCAGTGATTTCAAAATTTCTGGAGATTTTGTCTCCCCCGAATCCACTGGGCTACCAAAATGGAAGGCCAAGGATCTGTTAGGTGAGGCTGTAGTTCAAAGGGTCCAGGTCAGAGCCTGCAGAATTCAGCACGGTGAGTGGCAGCGAGGCAGCCGCCGGTGGCATCCGCATCTGCCTGCCTGCCTTCCAAACGACCCCCTTATGGGTCTTCACAGGAGACAAATCCTGATCCTGTGAGGACTCATTCCTTTTCCTGCTAAAAGCAGCCCCCCCCACCCCCCGGCCCTGCCCAGCATCCGAGCACTACGCCTTTTAGCGTGTCTGGTTCCCTCCTGCTGTGCTGGCTGCATCCATTGATGGCTCAGGTGAGCTAATAGCCTGAGAACTCTCAGCTGGTGCAGGGTCCGTGAAGCAAGGTGTTCCTGCCAGCACTTTGGGCCCTGAGCCCTGGCTAGCCTGCTGTTCACATTGCTGGGCCCATGGCTGCCCTGTTGGGGTTCTGACTGGCCCGAGTTCTCCTGGCCTACCTCTTCACCTGAGCACCTTGAGGACTCCTTGCTCCCCAAGGGGTGTGTCCCAGGACAGCTGTTGGCCTGATTGGGGAGGGGCTTCCTGGAGGGCACTTTCCATGTCTGCCTGGTTGTCCTTCATTCCACCCGTTCCTCAGCCTGCCACTCCCTCTCCCTGGTTCTAAAAGGCAGAGAATCGCTTTCCATCCCTGACTCTCTGGGCACAGCCAGTGTGTGGATCGGGGCACCCCAGAGACCTGTCGAGAGAGAGCAGTTGAGAGGGAGCCTCCCAGCTGGGCTCCCAGAGTCCTCCCTCTCGCTGCCTTGGGGTGGTTGGCAGTGCGAGGTGGGAGGAGGAGGAGGGTTTGGGACTGATTTGCCAGGGATTGCTCCGTGCTGTGGCGGGAATGGGTTGTCCTTTGTTTTAATTCTGTTACTGTTGCAGGAAATGAGAAAGTAACTGAGATCCCACAAAACGAGTCAGACGGGTTTCCTCACTCCTCCTTGCCCTTCAGGCAAAGCCTTGTTCACCCCTGTTCTGGCTGCGTGTGATCTACTGGCATGACTGTTACTTACATGTTGCCATGAATTGATAGGAGCGGGGGGGAGGGGGAGAAGCCGGGGGTGGGGGGAAGCCGGGGGTGGGCTTGGTTTGGTGGGAACGCTCACAGGAACCTTGCCAAAGGGTCCTTTGTCCTTGTTTTGCTAGAGCTTGCGGCGTGGATTCTGCTGACCCTCCACTCCTGTGCAGTCTTTTTGAGACGTTGTCCGGGAGCCCATCCCGGGAGCCCATCCTGGGATAGGGCTGGCCAGCTGGCAGAAACAGAAACACGGCTGCCCCAGGCTGCTTACGGATTATGGTTCTTCTTCTGCAGCGTCTTTCAGACTTCCTTCCTTCTCGCGTGTTGGCCGGGGGGGGGGGGGGGGGGGGGGGGGGGCGATGGCAGCACAGTTCATCGCACCCCCATCACAAGAGCTGGGAATGTACAGCAAGGAGCACAGATGGTGATCTCCAGAACCGCTCATTTCCTGCTGTTGGTTGGAGGGTCCCGGTTCGTACGACTGTGTTGTACGACTGTGTTGGCGTACGACTGTGTTGGCGACTCCGGTTTTCATCTGCAGTCTCAGCGCAGTCCCACGCTGGGATCTGCTCCTGCACAGGCCAGCCAGTCCAGCAGAATTGTTTTAGCAACAGCGGGGGGCACTCTCCTCCCTGCATCATCTGCGACAGTTCCTTCACACCCAAACCATGCGGCCGGCCCCCTTTCCCTTCCGTTCGCTTCTTGACACCAACGCGTGCAGATCCGCTCAGCCCTTCTCTTTGTCCATGAGGGTTCTCCATTGTGTTTTCTGTCTTTCGCTGGCTAGCTTCTTCTCTCTTCGACTACGCCCGAGTGTGAGTTAACTGAGACAGCTTTTGCTGACCAGTCGTTTGTCGAGTCCCTCAGACCGATGTTAGTTTAGAGTCTCACAAATGGCTTTCAAGGCCCCGCTTAAGAAGTGTGCCACCTGCAGCACTGAAATGACTTGTTTCTCATGAGTATGACTTCTGTCTAATCTCCCTGGGCGAGATCCACATTGTCTCCACGTGTGGGATTTATCCCTAAAGCACGCTCTGAGAGGGCCTTCCCCCCACCGAAAGTCACTTTACAGCAAAGAATCTTATTGACCACCTTGCAGCAACTCGGTTCCCAAACTCTGGTGTGGCCTCCATCTGAGTGGTCGTCTCAGTTGATGCACTGTCCTAGATCTTCCTCGGTTCCTCCAGTCCTGATCTGGATTTGTTTGTTCTGTGACTTCAGACCTTACTGTGTCAAGTATGTGTGACCTGCACTTGTCCCGGCCAGAACAAACTTTATCAGATCTGTGTGCAAAGGAGCATCAGACTAAACATCCACTGTGCTATTGATCCTGAGGTGGCGGTGGCGGCTCTGCCGATGACACCTGCCTGAGTCTCTGGATCCAGTGATGCCAAAACGAATTTACTCCGACTCCTCTGTGCAACGTCTTCTGTTCCAAAGCCGGCTGTCTGGCCTCAGCCTACACCAGTGGTGGCAAACCTGTGGCACTCCAGATGTTCATGGACTACAATTCCCATCAGCCCCTGCCAGCAGGGCCTACGCCACTGCCACCCTTTTCTCCAGCTCAGCTCCCGCAGCTCCTGGGACCTTGTGCCACCCTTTGGGTGCTGCTTCAGATCTAACGCAGCAACCTGATCCCCGGGTTTGACGCTCCTCACCCCCCACCCTCCGCAACTTTTGAGTCTGGCCAAGAGGAACAGAATGTCTCATTGTTTTGTGCCTCTGAGTCACAGTCAGAAACATCTCCAGATGAGAGTCATTGAACCCGAATCAGTTTCTCCAAGTGAGGACTTAGGTTTGTACGGAGAGTGAATGCTGCCTATCATTCACCTCCATCATCCATAGTCAATGAGGACTTGCAGGCCAGACAGCAGCACCCTGGTCAACGGTCCGTGCCCCGTGCTGGCTGAGGCAGATGTTGTGGTTCTCAGAGCTAGTCCACAGAGCCGTTGTCAGCTTGCTCCTTAGGGTGCTTTTCCAAGAAAGCAACTCTTCCCTTGATGAGACGAGACTGGGAGAGCTGGCTCCTCTCAGGACTGACCCACCATTTTGTAATTCTTTGAGAGCTGAGTGGTGCTACCTCCCAGGTGTTAAATTTGCTTCCCAAGATACTATTGGCCTTCCACCTGGAAGGTACTACCTTCTCCCCCCCCCCCCCCCACAACCCTCTTCTGAAATAATAAAAAGCTCAGCTCATTGGAGCTTTCTTGCATTATCCGGTCCTTTCAGGAGGTCCCCCTTCGTTTGTTTTTATGCCCTAAAAGGGCGGGGGGGGGGGGTAAGGCAGCCGTGTTGCAAACCATCTGTATGTGGGTGGTGGAGGTGATCCAGGAATTCTGTGGGGCATCAGGGAAACAGTGCCGTTGGCAGATTAGAGTTCAGGGAACGAGGGTTGTAGGAGCTTCAACCGCTCTCCACGAGGGAGTTCCACTTGTGGTCACCTGCAGGTCAGCTCCACAGCCCACCAGGGAGGCCTCAGTCAAGCACCGTGCCACTGAACTGCTGGCGAGGAAAGATGCTGATGCTCCTGCCTCCTGCAGTCAGTGGCTGACGGAAACCCCCAGTCGTGTGGGGCTGTCCTGAGACTGCGGATGGAACCCTTCTTGCCCTTGGCGTCACTGGTGTTCCTCTGGGTCTTCAGGGCAGACACATGCCCCATCCCACCTGATGCCCTCTTCCTGCTCTTTTGACGGACAGGTTCTCAGGGCATTTGGCGGCATAGTCAAGAACTGGAGGGACAGACCGTGCTCCAAAACGTCCTACCAACATTATTTTGTCTTCAACAGCCTTGCTCAGGTCTTGCAAACTGAGCACCGTGGCTTGCTTTATAGAGCCTGTCCATCTCATGCTATTTCCCTGCTCCCTTCATTCCTAGCATTGTTGTCTTTTCCAGGGACACCTGTCTGTTCACTATGTGACTGAAGCACGACAGCCTTAGTTTAGTCATTTTAGCTTCTAGGGAGAATTCAGGCTTGATTTGAGCTAGAATCCCCTTGTTTGTGTTCTTGGCAGTCCCTAGCGTCTGCAGCGCTTTCTTCCAACACCACATTTCACAGGAATCTGCTTTCTTCATTGTCCAGCTTGCTCATGATCATAGCGAACACCGTGGCATGAAGTGACCTGATCTTGGTTGCTGGTGACACATCTTTACCCCTCAGAGTCTTTTTTAACCGCTTCATGTCTGAATTCCCTTCCTCGTCTGAATCTCTCTTCTGATTTCTTGGCCGCTTTCTCCCGTTTGGTTGATGATGAAGTCTTCAGCATTTTCAGTGTCCGCATTTGGTCACCCTAAAGTGGAGTAATTCTCCAACAGCCATTACTTTCGTCATCTTGACGTTCAGCTGAGGTCCTGCTCTGCTGCTTTTTCAGCAGTAATTGTTTTAAGTCAACCTGTTTTCTACCATTAGTGTAGTACAGGGGTGTCCCACGCTGGTGCCCCTGCTGTTCATGGACTACGATTCCCATCAGCCTCAATTGGCCATGCTGGCAGGGACTGATGGGAATCATAGTCCATGAACAGCAGGGTCACCAGAGTTGGCCACCCCTGGTGTAGTATCATCTTCATATCTCAAATTGTTGGTGTTTCTCCCTCCCAGTTTTCACTCCACCTTCACCTAGTATAGTGATAGCGAACCTTTTCGAGACCGAGTGCCCAAATTGCAACCCCAAACCCACTTATTTATCGCAAAGTGCCAACACGGCCATTTAACCTGAATACTGAGGTTTTAGTTTAGAAAAAGCACTTGGCTGCAAGGCGTGCGTTACTCGGGAGTAAGCTTGGTGGTAGTCGGTGGCTTTGCTTTGAAGCAACCGTGCAACTCTTCCAACAGGTGGATCCACTGCACTCCTAGGAGCGTGCTTACTCAACGTGCAGCAAGCCCCATTTTCCAGCAAACTCTCGGAAAGCTTACTCCCAGGTAAAGGATCATGCTTTAGTTCTTTGCATGAAAATCAGTAGGGTTTAACAGCGCTTAACAGGGTTACCTACACTGCTGTCCCAAAAGTAGGTCTTAGGTTTAATGCTAATAATCGAGCCCAGGCCAGCCTAGATGTGTGTGTGTGTGTGAAGTGATTCTGTTTGCGATGGGTGCCCTGAGAGAGGGGGGCTCTGAGTGCCACCCTGGCACCCGCAAGGCCATCAGGTCTCAGCCGCCACCACTGATCTAGTATTTTCCAGTTTTTCTTGTGATGCGTTCTGCATGCATATTAGGGAGGTAAAGTACATCCTTGTTCTAACATCTTTGCTAATTGGAAAGCATTCTATTTCTTCATATTCTGTCCTAACGGTAGCCTCTTGTCCAGCGTATAGGTTGCACATCAAAACAATCAGATAGTGTGGCACGCCCTTTTCCTTTAATACCAGCCACAGCTTCTCATGATCCACACAGCCAGAAGTTTTGCTGTAATCCATGAAACCCATATGTAGCTTCATGTATATCCTCAGAACAACCCTGCAATGTAGGTTAGGCTGAGAGTGTCTGTAATCCCCCCCCCCCCCCCCCGGCTTTCTCAGCAAGCTTTCTGTGGCACTAAGTAAATGAGTGCATAAATCATTAAGAGAGCCAGCATGTAGCAGTTAGGAGCTGTGAACTCTAATCTGGAGAACTGGGCTTGATTCCCCACTCTTCCACATGAAGCCTGCTGGGTGACCTTGGGTCTGTCACAGTTCTCTCAGAACTCTCTCAGCCCACCTGGAGGCAGGCCTCTGAATATATCTGTGGGGTCACCATATAGCAGCTGTGACTTGATAGCACACACAGCCACATATGAACCATTACTTCTTCGTATCTGTGGTATCTAGCATCATATTAAAACCAAAGAACGTTAGCATTTCTGCAGTCAGGAGCCCCGGATGCTTGCTTAGAGAGCCAGATCCACGCCCCCTTTCTTGGGGTCTCATGGGAGCAGGGCTGTGGGGGCTCTAGAACAGCAGGCTTCAGCGTCCCGCCTGTGCATTCCTTGTGTCTGGCTGGGCCGAGGCTGAGCAGAGGCTTTGGGTGTGGTCTGAGATGAGATCATTCCTTCAGTTTGGTCAAGTTGCCACCCTGAGCCACTCAACTGGAAAGTTTCTTGCATTAGTGGGTGTAGCAGGAAGAGGCTGGAACGTTTAGAAGTTGTGATTTGGCCCCAGCCCCTGAGAGCGGGAGCTCAGCTCTGGGAAAACAGCTTGCATTTCTGGATTGGCTGCTGGTGCCCAGATTCCTTGTCTTCGCCGTCAGACTTGTCTGCGTGAGAATCTGGGCAGGGCAACTAGTTGCACACACACACACGCCCCTCTCCCCCTTCACCCTTCAGGCTGCCTGGCAAGTATGGGTTGAACGTGGCTCCTGCTGGCAGCTATGTGGAGGGGAAAATATATTGTTCATGGTGTTATTTCTTCAGAGATGTTCGTATGCATGTACAGTGCAGGTGGGCCAGCGGGAAAAGGAGCTCTCATGGCATTTAAAATCAAACAATTCGTTGCGACCTGGAGAGGAGGAAGCCTTTGTCCAGTGGTAGCACACCTGCGCCAGGGTGCCCAGCTGACGGGATCATGGATGGGAGGCTTTCCTTACCGGTCCCTCTTACCTGTTTCGTTTGTATCGACCCACCTGGAGACCTCGTGGAGCAAGACCTTCCCTGCGTCCTCCTCTTGCTCACTGAACCACCCCAGTGTTGGTGGGTGGGGGTGGGGCAGTCAGTGGACTCTCCAGACCAGGGTGGGAGGCAATTTTAGGGCCTGATGTGGGGGAGAGACTTGACAGAAGTGGCCACCCCTCTTCCAGAGACTTAAGAGTGAGGCAGTTTGGCCTCTGGAACTTCGTGGGTAGATTTTTTTTTCCAGGAAAAAAACCAAGTATTTGCAATATGTACTGAACAAACTTATGCTTAACAAACGTTGTCGTGCCTCAGCATTAGGATTAAGCATTCAGACTTCTACTGACAGAACTAAACAGCTGCCAATATATCCTCACCTCACCCCCCCACCCCTTCTGTGCAGCTTGACACCCCCTTCTGGTGCCAGCTCCCAAGGGGGGGGGGAGCACGCCCTCCGTCCTCATGGGGAGGCAGGCGAAGGGGCAGCCATGACCATAGAGGCCTGCAGATGTCTGATGAGCAGATTGGCCCATGCCTGCAAGCTGCACTGAAGAGCAGGCAGAGGGTCCGGCGTCCCAGGGGGGAGACGTGGCAGGATTGGCCCAGAACAGCCAGATCATGACTGACTTTACTGCTATAAGAATATAAGTTTGTTGCGTGGCTGGTCTGGGCCCATCCTGGCTTTTAAAAACCTGCCAGGAAAAGGTGTTGTAACGACCAGTTCCTTCCTTATCGATGGGGGTCTCCTTAGACCACTGAAGGAGGCATCTAATGGATGGCCATTAGATGCCCTTCCCCTCCCCAAAGTACGATGTGAGAAGGCCCTGCGCGCTCATGATGTTCGCCAGGCTCTGCTGTTTTACTTTTAACAGAACCTCAGAATTCAGATTAGACGGTAACCACTTCATTTGTTTTCAAGGACAACGTAAAGGGATGCATGCCTCTACTCACTATCCAGGTGGGTGTCAACAGCTATTCCCTTAGCCTGTACCTTGGATGGAAGTGGAATGCCAGCCCATGGTCGACACCCATTCCACCAGGGTACAGTCAGCCTCACCTTTTTGGCCAGAGTCGATCTGCTAGGCATCTTCAAGGCTGTGACCTGGTTGAATCCTTCTACTTCTACAGCGAGTCATCTGCCATCCTCCTGCCCACAACTTCAGCATGTGAAGAAGAAAGCTGGGGCTATTCTAGATCTAAGGAGGGCACTTAGAACCATGCAAGTCAGCCACGTGATCTTCCATCTCACCTTCCATCTGGCAGCACAAAAGAAATTCCTTCTCTTTAGCTGACATGACCTTTGGACGCTGAGATCTCCCTAGATCTGAAATGGGGTCCTCCTCAGAGCATGAGTGGAACCTCGGAAACGTACAAGGGGGGGTTCCTTCTACTCTACTCTGAGGTAAGGATGGCAACTTGCCCACTTAAAGAATCGAAACGAAGTCAAGAACGTGACAAGTTTTGAATGGGTGCAGAAACCAGGGAAACAAGGAGGTCAAGTTGTATTCTTCAGCTGATAAGTTTGAAATTCCCACACATAAGGGAGCAGGATTTGGTTCATTCCACTCAACAGTGTCAGTTTCTCAGTTCTTTTTACCAGATACTTTCTTTACTAGAACAGTGTTCTTTATCCAGCTCCTGGGTTTTGTTCTATATTTATCAAGGTTTTTTTTTTTTTACTTTTCTACTTATTATCTTGGAAAGAATTTTAACTGTACCCATAGGTCCCGCTCAGGGGCTTTGGGGAAGAAGGAAATGCCTGGATGCCTGGAGTGATTCCCATGTTGTATTTCTGTCTCATGTCTGTTGATTCATCCGCTGCAGCTTCTCATTATTTGATGGCCCTTGTGGCCTCCTCCCACTCTATGATTTTATGATTCGAGGAAGAAGATGTTGAATGAATTTGAAATGGAGTCTGGCTGTCAGGTTCTGGGCACAGTTCACAGTGCTTTATGGGCCGGGATGCTCTGGGATCAACTGTTTCTCTCACATGAACCTTCTCATTAATCCACATCATTTGCAGAAATCCGGCTTGGTCCATCTGTACCTTTCCAGGTGAGGCAGGTGGTCACCGAAGAGGCAGGGCCTTGGAGGCATCTTGGCTCCCTGACTCCATTTGCTTGAGTAGTTTTAGTCACCAGGTGAAGACTGGTCTGTTACCTCTTCATGGCCTACTGATGTGGGAAAGGCAGTTTTGCATTCTTTGTTTTAATGACTGGTTCAGTTTAAAAAAGCATGTTTTACTTTGCTTTGTCGTGGTGGTCGGTGCTCCAGACACGGCCTCACACCCACTTCCTGGCATGGAATGAGCTTGCTGCTCTCCCAGTGTGGGACTGCACAGAAGGCCACAAAGAGGTAAAACAGTGTTGCGCTGACCTGTAACTGTAGTTCCTTGAGTGGTCTTCTCTGCAGGCACACATCCCTCTGTTCCTGATTGCCTTCTGATTGTGAAAGGCTTACCTTGTTTTGGACAGATTCTTCAGTGGCGATAGGAGGGCTGAGGTGAGGGGTAGGAGCACTCTGGAAGGTTCTGGTATTCAAATCTTCACAGAACCTTGCTGTTCAGTTGCTGTGGCTGCTGGCCTGTGCAATCGCAGACCCAATGTGTGCCTACGCAGAAGACCACTCAAGGAACAACAGTTACAGGTCAGTGCAGTGTTGTTCTCCCTTTCACTTTTTGGTGGATTGCCTGCTGGGGTGCTCAGGGCTCCGGCCTTTGCCATTGGCTGCTCTTAAATGTTTGTAAAATGATGTTATGTTTTAGTAACTCTTTGCATATGATTTGAAAGCCACCAGGTTGAGAGTCTACAGTATATAAATCTGTGCAAAGAACTTGCAGCAATATGAACTTCCAGACAGGGCTGATGATGGGGGAAAAACATTTCTCTTTCTACGGTTGCCTGAGGAGAGGTGGGCCAGATGCACAAATGATGGTGAGCTTGACTCACGAGGAGATGCTGAATAGGAGGTTGTCCAATCATCGCCCCCTCTGTTTTCAGGTGGATGGAGGCATGCCTTAGTGAAGAACTGCCACCCACAACCGAGCTGGAAGAGGGACTGAGGAATGGGGTCTATCTGGCCAAGCTTGGAAACTTTTTCTCCCCCAAAGTGGTGTCTCTCAAGAAGATCTATGACCGGGAACAGACCCGATACAAGGTGAGCATTTCTCGCACTAATAGTGAAGATTCTTGTAGTGCAAAAAAACAAAAAGGAGGTGTGGTAGCAGAGCAGGGCAGGTGAGCCAGGTAGACAAGGAGCTTGTTTCCAGCTCTGTTCAGTTTATTTACTGAATGCTTATACCCAGCCTTCTAGAATAACCTATTGGTAGTGTCCTTGTTTAAATGCCATAATATAATTATATTTGATAAAGGCATATATTCTAGTGGATCAGAGAAAACCTTTTCAAAATAGGATGCTGCAGAGCGCTGTTGGACTGTTTTATTGCATAGAGACACCTTGTGTCTGACTTTGGTATAAATCTTCTGATGAAGTGTGTTAGGTCTTGAACCTTAAGCCAATAAATGGACTCTGTGTAGTTGATCAGTAGCGTTTATTGAGAAGCATCAGAGCACCAAAACTTGGCAATGCCAGTTCTGACAAACCTGGCTTTTACCACCCCCTTTATCCCTGACAAGTCCCCCCTCCTGAATTCCCAAGAAATTGTGAAAAACAGTCTCCGGTGCTGAGGTGCCCCCAGGTCAGTGGCAGACAGTTAGAGAAAGCCACCTGCCTTCCTGCCCCCATGAGATAACGGATACAATTCCCTTTCTCATGGGATCAGGGTGTCAGGTGAAAGCCTAGTTATCTACAAAGCATGTGAAGCCATAAAGTAAAGATCAAGGGAAGCATGCCCCAGATGGCAGGGGTAACATATAGGAGGCTAGTTACATGTATCTTTTAGCAACATTTGGTTTGTAGCATTAAGAAGTTACCATGAGGTAGGAATTCATCTCAATCACATAGATACCTTTGGTTTCTGAATGAAGACAATTTCCAGCTGTTACACCCTGGCTGCTGCTGCTGCTGCCGCCTTCCTAGCCCAGCCTGCTGTCTGCCTCTTTGTGTGTTCTTATGTCTCCCTCTTCTCCGTTTCAGGCCACAGGTCTCCATTTCCGCCATACAGATAATGTGATTCAGTGGCTGAATGCAATGGCTGAAATTGGCCTTCCCAAGGTAACTTTTGCTTGTGGGTTTCATGTGCTGGGGGGTGGGGGGTGGAGCTAAGACTAGCTTGTCCCTACGAGAGAGTTGTTTTTCTTCAGAGCATTTGTCACAGCATCTTGAACATTTGATTTGATTTATTTGACTTTCAGGCTGCCCTTCCCCAGTGGGCTCTCAGGGCGGCTTACAATAAAACAATGACCAATAAAAACACAGTGCATCTAGTCTCTAGTGCCACAAATTCCCTCTGGGGGATAAAGCATGTCTAATAGAGACCCATTCCCATCCCTCAGTCTATCTCTCATACATTCAGAAGGGAAAGGAAAGAAGGGAGAACAGCAGGGCAGGTGGTTGGAAAGAGGGAAGGGGGAGGCCAGATGCCTTCAGACCTGTTGCTCTCCTCAACCACAGGCTTGGTGAAATAGCTCTGTCTTACAAGGCCCTGGAGAACTGTCATAGCTCCTGCAGGTCCCAGGGCTGTCCATTCCCTTGCCTGGTGTTTTTCTCCAGCTTCTGGACATAGGCTTTTCTTTTCTTTCTCCTTATGACTCCCTTGGTGTATTGCAGGTGCCTGAATTCCCACTCTTAAAGCAATTAATTTGCCCTGCCAAAGTACAGTGAATAATGAGTGTGCCTTTTCTGATTCAGATCTTTTACCCAGAAACGACAGACATCTATGACAGGAAGAACATGCCACGCTGCATCTACTGCATTCATGCACTCAGGTATGTTTGAAGCTGCCTTGGTCCATTGGGCCTAGACTGGTCTTCTTTGACTGATACCACCTCTCAAGGAACTTGGGGCAGAGACTTGTCTGTCAAGACCCTCCTGAGATTCTTTAAGTGGAGATACCGGGGGCTGAACTTAAGACCTCCCGCAGACATAAGAACATAAGAACGAGCCTGCTGGATCAGACCAGAGTCCATCTAGTCCAGCACTCTGCTACTCGCAGTGGCCCACCAGGTGCCTTTGGGAGGTCACATGCAGGAGGTGAAAGCAATGGCCTTCTGCTGCTGCTGCTGCTCCTGAGCACCTGGTCTGCTAAGGCATTTGCAACCTCAGATCAAGGAGGATCAAGATTGGTAGCCATAGATTGACTTCTCCTCCATAAATCTGTCCAAGCCCCTTTTAAAGCTATCCAGGTTAGTGGCCATCACCACCTCCTGTGGCAGCAGATTCCAAACACCAATCACACGTTGTGTGAAGAAGTGTTTCCTTTTATTAGTCCTAATTCTTCCCCCCAGCATTTTCAATGAATGCCCCCTGGTTCTAGTATTGTGAGAAAGAGAGAAAAATTTCTCTCTGTCAACATTTTCTACCCCATGCATAATTTATAGACTTCAATCATATCCCCCCTCAGGCGTCTCCCTCTCCAAACTAAAAGAGTCCCAAATGCCTTGCAGCCTCTCCTAAGGAAAGGTGCTCCAGTCCCTCAATCATCCTCCCATTGCCCTTCTCTGCACTTTTTCTAACTCCTTTCAATATCCTTTTTTTTTTGGGAGATGTGGCGAGTCAGAACTGAACCACAGTACTCCAAAGTCGCGGTCGCACCACTGACTTTATATAAACAAATGACAATCACTACTTTGCAGTTTATGATCGAATTCCCTTTCCCTAATATTGATCCCCAGCATAGAGTTTGCCTTACTTTCACAGCTGCTGCCATGCATTGAGTTGACATTCCCATGGAACCCCTATCAACTTCAAGACACAGCCTAAATCCTTTCCTGGTCTGCTTGACTGATAGCACCTGACCCCTACTGTAAGCGTCATGTATGTGAAGTTTGGATTTTTTGCCCCTATGTGCATCACTTTACATTTTGCTACGATTGAACTGCATTTTGCCATTTCTTAGCCCACTCACCTAATTTATCCAAGGTCCGGCTTGGAGCTCTTCGCAATCCTTTGTGGTTCTCACCACCCTACATAATTTGGTATCATCTGCAAACTTGGCCACCACGCTACCCACCCCTACTTCCAGGTCATTTATGAATAGGTTGAAGAGCACTGGTCCCAGAACGGATCCTTGGGGGACACCACTCCCGACATCTCTCCATTGTGAGAACTTCCCATTTACACCCACTCTTTGTTTCCTGTTTCTCAACCAGTTTTTAATCCATAGGAGGACTTCCCCTCTTATTCCTTTATTGCTGAGTTTTCTCAACAGTCTCTGATGAGGACAAAGCATGAGTCAGCAAAACAAGCGAGGGCCATTTTCAGCCCCAGAGAAGCTTTGACACACAAGAGTCTCTTTATGGGGCTTGTGTATTTCTCATGATGCAGAACTCACAAGTCACAACTTACTTATTTCTCCAGGCCAACCAGCATCCTGTTAATTTTGCACAGTGATGCACAAGCATCTGCACTACTAGTCTGGGCAAACAGTGGCGCCCGACTCTCCTTTCGCTATCTGTTATCTACTCTTCTGACTTTCTGACAGGTTCAGTTTTGTTTCTGGTTTCTTTTTTGAAAAACAACAACAACAACAGGATTTCTCACCCTTTTCATTTCAAAAAGAAGTCATTCCACCTTCATGACTGGCTGATTTATTACAGCATAAGTTTTTGTTAGCCAGAGTGAACTTTGATAACATGATTGAAATGAAACCCCTGTCAGCAAAGCGAAAATGCATACCCAGATGTATCTGCATGATGCTGATGCTCCACTCAGCACCATTCATGCAGTGACCTTCTGTCTACAGCAGAGGTGTGCCATTGGAACCGACAACTTGCAGAAATCTTTCACTGTCGAACAGACTGCTAGTGACTTGAGAGTTACCATGTCTCCAATACATTATTTAAATAGAATTCATTATTTGGTTTATTTAAGCAGGAGTTAAAATTGAAGTGACCCACTAGTGATGTTAAATTAGAGTATAATTAGGAAGACAACTTTTGTGAGGGCTCACTCTAGTTATCTTGTACACTTTTAACTTTTGAATACAGATGCCATTGATGGCCTCTTGCATTTCATGACCTTTGAACCACATAGTGTATCCCTCTCATGTTGCTGATGGAAGGATAAATTTAAAGCATCTGATGAAGTGGGCTGTAGTCCATGAAGGGCTATCTGTTTGGCCCTAGCTCAAGGAAATTGGACTGCAGCCACTGCAGAAGATGGGGAAAGATGACAATTTTCAACTTGGATGAGTTACATAAGGAGATGGTTTTTGCCTTGTTTGGAAGACTCTGATTGGTTCCCCTGTCCTTTCTCAGTCTGTACCTGTTCAAGTTGGGACTGGCCCCACAGATTCAAGACCTATATGGCAAAGTGGACTTCACAGGTGAGGGCAAACATGTTCCTTCTGTTCTCTTTGTCTCCTTCGGAGGTGGGAGACCCAGGGGAGAAGGCTGGGTAGGTCAGCTGCTGTCTTGGCTGCCTGCCAAAGAACAAGTGCTTTTATGGGACGGGGCGTCAGGAGTAGGGATCACCACTGGGCATCTTAAGAACAGAAACTATTCCAGCCCTGTGCCTTATCCTCCTGCTTGGGCGCCTGTGTCACGTAATGGGTTTCTGGATCTTCTCATTGTGTTTCAGAGGAGGAGATCAGTAATATGAGGAGTGAGCTGGACAAGTATGGGATCCAGATGCCCGCCTTCGGCAAAATCGGGGGGATCCTGGCCAACGAACTCTCTGTGGATGAAGCAGCGTGTAAGAGGAAACGAAGTTCATTCTTTCTGCTGGGTTGATTGGGTGGAGCTGCCAAGTCAGAAGCAGACAGCCTGTTCCTAGTGAAATGTCAAGAATGGTGTTCCTGTGTGCAGAAATGGTGCCCACCCCCCTGTCACGTGGCCCTTCCTAAGCCAGCTGCCCCTGACAATCTTGCACAGCAGGGCTTTCACTAAGGCTCCCCGTCCCCCCAGTTGTGGGAGTGCTGAAGTCACCCTCTCTCAGGGCCCACGCGAGTGAAATCTGTGCCTGGTTGGCTGGGGCTTGCCGTGACCGGGTGTGAGATCCGGCAGTTGGCCCCTTTCTCAGGGCTCCCTGGTGTGTGGCTGATGGAAGCCGTGGCCTCCTTCTCTTCCAGTGCACGCAGCAGTGATTGCCATCAATGATGCTGTCGACCGCCAGATCCCCGCTGAAACCTTTGCAGCCATGAAGAACCCCAATGCCATGCTGGTGAACCTGGAAGAGCTCCTGGCCCCGGTGTATCAGGGCACCCTGTACCAGGCCAAGCAGGCCAAGACAGACAGCGCTCGGAACCGGGTACAAGCTCTGCATCTCTGCCTGTCTGAGTCAGGACTATGGTGGTTGGAGCCCTCAATCCCATCTTTGGTGATCTTCCTGCTGAATTGGGAGGGAGGACCCGGAGGGCACGCTCTGTGTTGGTTGCCGTGCCAGTTCAGCAGCCGTGGAGTGCAGCTGCTGTCTGTGCTGCTTTTATGTCTGACCCGCAGCTCTGCCTTACCGACCCGGCTGTATCTGTAGTGTCAGCGTGATGAGTTAAAGGTTTAAATTGCATAAACATACTGAGAGGTGATAAGTGTGGGGGACGACCCATTCCTCCGTTTTATAGACTGTATCACGTTGACGCCCAGTTTTTAATTCTCTGAGTAGTGGATCCTTTGCAGGGTTGAGGTGCTCCCTTCCTGGTGCACAAGTGGGGGGGGGGGCACGTTTCTCTGAGGTCGTGCAGATCAGCTCGGACTGCTGATCCCCACAGGGGTGTCTCTTTCATTGGGATGATTCTGTTGCTGGGTCTCTGGGTGGCACCTTGCTCACGTAGATGAGGCAGAAGTAGCCATGGGGGTCACTGGCTGTTTATCATACAGCTTGAGCTCTCGACACCCTTAGGGGTAAAAGGCTTTGCCTCTATGGGGTGTGCTTTTAAGCAATCTGTTTTCCCTCCAGATTGCCTCTGAGGATGTGGAAAGAGAACGGGATGTGTACGAAGAGCTGCTGACTCAAGCAGAGATCCAGGGCAACGTCAACAAAGTCAACAGTGAGTGTGCTGCCTCCTCTCCCGGCTGCCTTTTTATCCAGCAAGTGGGATATTTTCTCCCTCACTTTTCCATTTATTTCCCCATCTTGAACTCTGTTCACTTCTTCCGCGTTAGACTGAATCAGAGAGAGGTTTGGCTAGTAATGAGCCATAGGAGGCTGCATGAAAACTGCACCCTTAAGGGCCCATGACTGCTGGCACCTTCTGATGCGCTCCATGAATCCATCCCTTCCTTTGAAACTCTCCGTCTCAGTCATGGGGAGGCAAGAAGGGACTGGGCGCCTGTAGGACAAAGGTGACCTTGTTCTTCCCTTCTCTCTCTCTCTCTGTAGCATCCTCAGCCTTATCCAAGATTTATTTGGCTCTGGAGCAGGAAGATGCAGCAGCTTTGTACAAGGCGCTCTCTGCAGCAGCTCTTGGGCTCCGGGGGCTGCGGCCTGAAAACGGCGACTGGTACTTGAAGCAGCTGCTGAGTGACAAGCAGCAGAAGCAGGAGGTATGAGAGAGCCTGTGCAGGCCCCGCTGTGCACGAGCGACTCTCGCTCCTTTGCTCTCCAGGGCAGCCGGAGTGTCTGGGGGTCAGTGTGGCCTGCGCTACAGAGTGCCTGACAGGGAATTAAGAAGCAGGTGTGGTCCACATCTGTGCTCTCAGCTTCACTGGTGAGCATAGCAGTCAGTGCAATTGTCCCTCGGCCCCTGCCTCCAGGTGCTGAAGTTGGACTTTCTGCCCAGATCTGTGGCCTTTTGGTTCAGCATGTTCAGCAAACACGGTGCAGCCAGACTGAGCCTGTGCTGTGTTTGTCAGCAGCATGTAGAGCGTAATGACCAAGAAGAGCTGCTGGTTCTGGCCATGATGAGAGGACCGGTGTGGTGTGGTGGTCAGAGTGTCAGGCCAGGGTCTGGCAGACCCAGGTTCGAATTCCCCCTCTGCCACGGAGGCTTGAGGGGCGACCTTCAGCCAGTCATCTACACCTGCCTCACACGCGTGGAGAAGGGCAGAGTGAAGGGGGCTGTTTTTGGTGCTCGCTGGGGAGAAGGGCAGGGTGCAAACAAAGGAGGTTGGCCAAAGATGTCTGTCTTTCTCTCTGGCTGCAGGTTGGGGGAGGTGGTCCTCTGCAGAAGGAGGAGTTGCAGGCCGGTGTGGACGTGGCGAATCACGTGGCCCAGCAGTACCAGCACAGTAAGTCTTCCCCCGGGCCCGAGAGCGGGAGTCTCTGGGTGCTCTTCATGCCCAGTGCGCTGGCGTCACGTCTGCCCCTCAGGCCTAGCTCCACTCCTCGTCCTGGCTGAGGGCCTGAGAAAGACCCCTCTGGGCGGAGTGGCTGCCTGCTGGGCTTGCCTTCCTCAGAATGATGAACGGACAGCCTTTGTTCTGTCGGCACCCACTTCAAAGCAGAGGAAACAAAGAGCCCCGGTCTCTGCTCCTGCTGCCTCACCAGCCGCAACCTGATCTGCAGGGGAGCCGCCTCTCTCCTGGAGTCAGTGGCCTGGAAGGGCTGGAAGATGGGTCTGAGGAGACTCAGTTCAAATCCTCACTCAGCTGTGAAACTCACTGACAATCAACATCTACACTCAACCTGCCATACAGGGTTGTTGTGAAGACTCATTGGGGAAGGGAGATGCCACCTTAAGGGTAGGATAAAAATGTGATAGAAGGAAGAAAATCCTTCGGCAGCCTGGGGACAAACAGTCTTTTACCACTAGGCCTTTTTCTGTGTCCCCAGGGTTAGCAGCGGTTGGGCGAATCAACGTGGCAATCCGCAGCGGCATTGCTGAGAAGACTGCCGTGGAGCTGATGAATCCGGAGGCGCAGCTGCCCCCTGTCTACCCTTTTGCCGCTGAGCTGTACCAGAAAGAGCTGGCCACCCTGCAGCAGCAGAGCCCCACTGTGAGTTCCGGGAGCCTCCAGGCACACCCAGAGTGTGCTGTCTGGACAGCAGGTGTGAGAAAGACATGGTGGCATGGGCTGGGATTGGCTGTGGCTTTGGAGCCAGGGGAGCGAGGGAGCTAGGGAGGGAGGCCCTTCTCGTGTGCGCGCACAACCCCCACTTCCTCTGTCAGCTTTTCCATGCTTCTGCCCCTCTGCGACAACTGGGGCTTGGCAAAGGCAGAGTAAGCGGCACTGGTTTGAGGTGTGTTTTGGGATCTCTGGGAAATGCGCTGATGTCTAAGGCAAGCAGTGCTTTCGGTGTTTGGGCCTGTCTCTCCCCGGTCAGACTAGTCCAGCTCTGGGAGGCTCACAGATGGGGCCTGCAGGACACAGCCTGCCTCCGTGCTTCATGGTATTCAGAGAACCAACTGTAGCCTCGGTCATAGAAGAGAACAGACTGTACTATCCGTATATGTAGAAGGGCAGCGTGTCTGATGGGAGATTTTATGTGCCGTTAAAGGATGGCAAATAAATGAAATAGCTGTCATTTCTCTCTCTCTCTCTCTCTCTCTCTGTGTGTGGAGGTCACACACCATTTAGATGTCCTGCCTTGGTATCAAAATTTTCTTAGGCCAGTTCTAGGGAATGGCAGAGATGTGACCGATTGTTCCTTTGTAGTGAAGCAGCTCAGGAGTCGAAGGTCTTTCCTTTTCCTTCTTCTGTGAAAATATTTTAGAAGTTGTCTTTCCAGTGAAGGTAACGTGCTTTTGTGAGCCAGAGCTCGCTTTGTCAGATACAGGTGGTGGTGGGTGGGCGTCAGAATTCAGAGATCCAGTGCAAAGCAGAGAGGTGGGAAATACAAAACAATCTGTAAATAGAGAATTCTGTATCCATGTTTATAGTGCTGCCACCCTTTTGCGAACAGTAGAATTTTCTGGAAAACTGAGATGTTGTCCCACTGGTTTCTGAGCACTGTGTTTTTTAATGACAGATTTATGTCCATTTATTCTTTTGTGTAGGGACTGGTCTAATTGTTGAAGGGCGTTGTTGACACTCGATGGAATTCATAATGTTGGGAAATGAGCAAAGGAATGAACGAGAGATGGCGTGGCTGGTGCTGTTAAATCTGGTGCTGGTGGTGCTGACATCTTGATTTTTTTCAGGCCCTGGCCCAAGAGTCTGTGTCCATTTTCACTAGAACATTATTATAAGTCAGGAGTTATTGCCTATGAGAGGAGTATGAGTTGTGGTTAATTAATGATGCATTGAATTGGTTTGAGATGTGAGCTGTATGTGACCACCAGTAGTGTTTGCTGGTTGTTTTGTGTAGGTCTGTCTTGCAGCATGTTATCCCTGTGTGTACCATTCTGACTTTGCAAATCTTAGGTGGGCATTGTAATTCCGGATATGTTGGTTGTAGATCCCTCAGATGAGAACCTCGGTCAGAGGGATTGGGACATACGTGGCTGCAGAGCTCAGCTGGACTACAGGCAGTGGATTGTTCGGCGTGTTTAGACTAGTAACTGGAAGCTTGTAGTGCCCAATAGGTTTTGTGTATAAGGTGGAGGTTATACATCCATCATGAATTCTACAGCGGTATCTAGAAAATGTACTACTTTGTTATATTGATTCATGGTCAGGTTAATGTTGGGGTGAAATGTTGCTGAAGTCCTGGTGAAATTTTTCAAGGGCACCTTTCCTCTGTATCCAGATAACAGAAATGTCATCAAGAAATCACAAGGAGCAGAGCGGTATTAATGGGTAGGAGCAGAAACACTGCCTTTCCGTTAAGATCAGGTGTAAATCTGAAGACAGCTGTAGTATTGTCAGAGGCAGTGTTCCTAAAGTCTGTCTTTGTGGAGGATGTTAGTACCTAGAGACTGAGCGCGCATAGTGTTTTCTGGAAGGTGGTCAGAGGATTGTATTTTCCTCAGAAAGTCCATGGTGTTGTGCACATGACTGGGGGCATTGATGGCGTGGGGCCTTGAGG
This sequence comes from Sphaerodactylus townsendi, assembly GCF_021028975.2. NCBI lineage: Eukaryota > Metazoa > Chordata > Lepidosauria > Squamata > Sphaerodactylidae > Sphaerodactylus > Sphaerodactylus townsendi. The sequence goes on from NC_059441.1 coordinate 6,458,150, forward strand.
ACGGAGAGTCCATATCTGTCCAGACTCCCCATAGTTGTATTTCATTTTTATTATTTTTGTCCACCTTTCTCATTGAGGCTTAAGGACGGTTATACAGGGCAAGTCAATTCATTTAATAGGATAACATCTAATAAGCACAGTCGTAGGATTGGGATTTCAGAAATCCCATTAGTCAAGATCTGCCTCTCCGAGTCGTCCCCTTCAGAGGCGAGGCAGGCAGCAGCAACTGGAGACTGGGCTGTTTGTTGTTGTTGTGAACCTCGTTCCCCTTGAGGCGTGACTGGCGTCTGTCTTCTTCTCTTTCTTTAATACCACAAGTGGCTGGTGAATAGAACTGCCATGTCTTTTTCCTCAAATTTTTAATTAGGAAGTTTATCTTATCAGCTTTTTAAATGGTTTGTACCTGTTTTATGGGTAGTTTTTATTTTATGCTGCAAATATCCAACAGCTTGCAATCAATGGCTTGTTTTTAACATTGTGGGGTGGTTTCAATTACAAGCTGCCTTCTTGAGTTCCTTTTGGTGCTCCTGAGTGGGGTCTGAGCCAGCAGCCGGTCCCCTGGACACCCTTTCTTCTTGATCTGCTTCCGCAACGTGTCTGGCCTTTTCCTCCCATTCCTGGTTCCACAACACTCACCCTGTGGGGCAGGGGTGGTCCTGATCGCCTTCTCCTTGCGCAGGGCAATCTCACTCACCCGGAGCTGACTGTTGCTGTGGAGATGTTGTCTTCGGTGGCCCTAATCAACCGAGCACTGGACTCAGGAGATGTGAGCCTGGTATGGAAGCAGCTGAGCAGCCCTGTGACAGGCCTGACCAATGTGGAGGATGAAAATTCACAGAGGTCAGTTCCTTGTTAGGGCTTTAATACTTTCAGGAACAGCAGGGGCCAGTTTGAATAGGGAAGAGGGCTGGGGAAGGGAACGCGGGTCAGGCTTGCCAGGTGTGGGTGCGGGGAGGGGGGGTGGGTGGGTGGGGTTCCCCTGGGCCCTCAGTCCCAAGCGCTCTGCAGGAGGCCACTGGAGAGACGCTCAAGCCCAGCTGGGCTTCCAAACCATTTCTGCTCTCAGGAATGCTGCTGTTTGATCCTGACAAGGGGGGCGGGATGTTTGCCTTGTGCTGTTTCTGGGAGCTCTGTGACCTACTTCCTGGTCTTTTGGATGTGCAGGTACATTGATGACCTCCTGAAGCTGAAAGCTCAGGTGCAGGACGACGGGACCCAGTTCGTCACGTGGAATGACATCCAGTCATGTATTGATCGTGTGAACATTGTGGTGCATGAAGAGCATGAGAGTAAGTGGCCGTCATAGTTGGCAAAGGAGGGTGGAGAGCTGGGACTCTCTTTCCCAGCATGGTGTTGTGGTTAAGAGCAGGTCTGGAGAACCGGGTTTGATTCCCCACTCTTCCACATGAATGGCAGACTCTTAACTGGTGAACCGGGGTTACTTCCCCATTCCCGCATTCCTGCTGGGTGACCTGGGGCTAGTCACAGTTTGTTCAGAACTCTCTCAACACTGCCTACCCTCACAGGGTGTCCGTTGACGGGAAGGGAAAAGGAGTTTGTGAGCCTCTTTGAGACTCCTTATAAGAGAGAAAGGGCGGGAGAATAAACTCACACTCTCCTGTTCTTCTTCTTGGAGCCCAGTGATGGGATGATCTTAAGTTTAAATGCATCCCATGTGGATTGGGGATAAATTCGGATCTTGGAAGGCTTGTAGGAAGTCACCCTGCATCCCAGAGGCTACCTTCATCTCAGGATCATTTATAGAATGAACACCCAGATCGTAAAGCACTAAGAGAACTGTGATAGTTGCCTGAATGCTGAGGCCAGATTATCTTGCCAGCCCATGGCAGTTCTAGCCAGCACAACAAAAATAGGAACGATGCTATACCAAAACTACACAAACTGCTGATCGTGCAAATTTAATACAAAGAATGCACAAACTATAGCATATAAACATAAACTAGACTACAAAGAAAGCCAAAATGTCACCATGAATTCAACACACCGAGAGTGTGCAATCGGGGATAATCCAAAAGTCCAAAAATGGGACCAGCTCACCGGTATTGCTCATTTTGTGGCTGGCTTTTTCCCCACTTCATCAGCAGTTTAGCTGATCTTGCCCGTCAGTCTGGGAGTCACTGTCTCACCAGCTGTCCTCAAAGCAATGATCTAAAACCACAACTGTACAGATTCAACTATTAAATATTATAATAAATAACACACACATCTCTCTCTTATCTATTTATAGTTATAGTTTTATATATATAGTTATATAGTTATATATTGTTTATATACATATAGTTATTATAAATACAGCTTTGCATAAATGTCGCATAAAATACAAAGAATTTTTGCTCAAATGCCATATATAGTGTTCAGTATGCAGACTCTAGGATAAGGCGTCCTTCATTGGGCTAAGTCATTCTGTGCTAAAGGCTTCCATGCTAATGTCTTGGCCGGTCCTCCGTCCTGTCGGAGGCGGCATGATAAATGATGTAAACCTAATGGATTGCAGCTGTCTGCTCCACAAGAATTTTCTAATTTGATGCATATTCTGTAAAGATTCTTTAACCGCTTGCCGTTCAAGAGACAATGCCAGGTTTAAAGGGACAGTACAGAATAACAGAGCAACCATGAACCATGAAAGACTAGTAAGACAAGAATAACCATTCTTGAGAGCTCCTGGATTTTATTTATTGCCCCAACTCTGGGCTGGCCAGTCTCCGGGTGGTTCCCAGGTGCCCTGCAGAGCGACAGGGGTGTTTGTGTGGCGCTGAAGGCAGTGGGTTGGCCGTGCTCTTTGTTCTTCCCACAGTGAATTGTAGGCATTGGGGAAGCAACTGGGCACTCAGCAGTGAGAAAGTGGGAGGTCCTGCTGGATCCTGCCTTTGTGGTTCTTTGGTTCAGTTCAGGAACTTTTATGTCTCACTAACTTCAGAGGTTACTGGTGAGAATTTCTTTCCTCCAGCATTTTCCAGAAGTGCTCATTTTTTTGTACATTCCACAGGGTAGCACCTGTTATAGTCGTAGGAGCAAAAACAAATGGGAACTAAATTCTCTACAAAGGAAGGTTGCCTTACGAGGGGTTATCCCCCCCCCCCCCCCCGCCACCATTTGCTCCATGGGCAAGATTAATTTTTCAGAGCTTTCCAGCTGTCTCTGGGGCATATGCAGACTCTGTGCCAGCCCTGCGACAGGAAAAGCTTCCAAGCGATCTCCTTTTTCTGACTGAATGTCATGCCCATGTGGCCGGCCGCCTCATGTCTTATCGCTGCCACCATGCTAGCCAAAAAGGAGATGCTGTGGCAGGTGCGGTGGCCTTCTTCAGTGGGACCAGCCACAGCCCAGGAGCCTTCAGCGACTGCAGTCCTGCCTTTTGGAGAGCTGGAACTCCTCTTTGTTTGCTAACTATTTGTGGTTCTTTGTCTTGTTGGTTCCAGGGATTTTAGCAATTGGACTTATCAATGAGGCTTTGGATGAAGGAGATGCTAAAAAAACTCTTCAAGCGCTGCAGTTCTCTGCAGCAAAACTGGAGGGGGTGACCCCCACAGTTGCACAACATTACCAAGATGTGCTGCTTCGCACCAAGAGGGAGAAGGCACAGGTGAGTTGGATGGCTGCAGCTATCCTGATTGGCCTGGGAGAGGCTGCAGTGCCTGGAAACCGAGTCTGGCAGGGTGAACGGCCTGTCTGATTTGAGAAACCAGTGGCAGGAAGAGCAGGAGGGCCTGCGAGGAAGCCTGGGGTGTCTTCATGATGTGCACTTTGTCTAGGAGGCCTTAGCTATTTTCACCTTGACCTTCCATCAGTAGGTATAAAGGGGGGAGGTATCGTGCTCAGTTTCCTCTTTGCCACCAAGGGGGACAGGTTGTATGACTTTCTTGCTTTATGAAAAACACAATTGTTTGAACATGAACAACTCATGCTGTCCTCTGATTTTGAACCTCCAGAGGGTTTTTTAACTCCCAGTTTGCTGCTGTCAGTCTTGGCCCAAAAAGCACTCTTCAATGGATGAATGAAACTGGGTGCCAGGATGGGGTGGGGGGAGAGTTTGGCTCAGATAGGTGATGGTTCTCTCTGTGCGTCTGCTAAGCATGGATGCTGCCTTACTTCATGAGAGGGTCTCCCATCAGACGGCACCCTGAGGGGAAAACTGCTGGTGGGGTCTGATCGACCCACCTGAACACTTGTTGCCACACCCTTGACCAGAGCTGAGAGACTGTTCCTAGCAGTTCTGAGCTTGGAGTTGACCCTTCATCGGCATCTACAGTCCCTAAAAGGCACTTCCCGTGGAGTGAGTGAAACTGCCTGTCAGAAGAGTCAAGTACAGGTCTTCACTTAGAGGAGGAGGAGGAGTTTGGATCTGCAGGAGACTCAAAGGGGCTGACAATCTCCTTGCCCTTCCCCCCTCACAACAAACACCCTGTGAGGCGGGTGGGCCTGAGAGAGCTCCAAGAAGCTGTGACTAGCCCAAGGTCACCCGGCTGGCGTGTGTGGGAGTGCACAGGCTCATCTGAATTCCCCAGATAAGCCTCCACAGCTCAGGCGGCAGAGCTGGGAATCAAACCCGGTTCCTCCAGAGTAGATACACGAGCTCTTAACCTCCTACGCCACTGCTGCTCCAAGCAGTGAGAGAAGCAGTCTGCAGACAAGTCAGAACTGAGTCATCAGTTCCAAAGGCAGACTGTTTATTTTATTGGTTTTATTAAATTTATACTCCTCCCAGTCCCAGCCGGTATTGGGCTCAGGGCCTGCTGCCTTTCATTCCAGGATGCCTGTTGAAGGCCATGCAGGCTCCCAAGACCCTTCATCTCTGAGATTGGTTGGATCTGACGTTTAGTATCTTCATTATTAAAGGGGGAAATTGATGAGAAGGATGCTCCTGCAGTGCTGCTCGTGGCTTCTCCTCCCTAGTGAACAGATCCAGGTGACACACGTTTACAGCTGTCCTTGGCACCGAGAGTCTGTGGCTCACCTCAGCCCTGTTTATGAGGAACCGGAATGTCTGTTCCGAGACAAGCCTACCCAGCTTGTCTGTCCACACGGCTTTGTGGATCCCATTCCCAGGGACCTCAGCCCATGTTATGAACCTTGGGACTCTCGCCATGCTGAATACCACTCTCGTTATTATTTCCCCTACCTGGTTCTGACTCAGTTAGATCCAGAAAATCGAACTTGACAGTAGCCTCTTCTTGCCGTGGTCTCAGCTTCCAGCCTCATCTTCACAGCCTGCAGAGATGGGCAGATGGAATCCTCAGTCTGCAGAGTCCACGGTCCAGGAACCAGACTCCAAGAGGCCATTGAGACCATCACCTGAGGAGGTGGTGATGGAGCCTCCTGCCTGTCATGACTCTGTCCTTTAGGATGTGATCTTCTAGCAGGATGTGAGGTGGCAAGCCCCTTTTGTGGCCCAGCACCCCCTTCCTCCTGGAGGGCTTTGTGCTTGGGGCTGGATACATCATTGCTGGCACTTATCCTCTCAGCCAACCACAGAGGGGCTGCTGTGACGAGGACGCAGTGGAAACCAGGAGCTAAATTCTAGGGTGGAGGGCAGTTCTTTGAATGGCCAGCCCCACCACTGCTTGATTTCCCCAGTATTAACATCATGGTTGTTATCTGACCATCAGCTGGTTTAATTATGGGTACTGGGTGCCTGGACCACCCTTAGGAGGCGGCGGAGGAGGAGGAGGTCCTCTTCCTGTAAGGAGACTCAAAAGCGCTTACAAACTCCGTTCCATTCCCTCCTCACAACAAACACCCTGTGAGGTGGGTGGGGCTGAGAGAGCTCCGAGAAGCTGTGACTAGCCCAAGGTCACCCAGCTGGCATGTGTGGGAGTGCACAGGCTAATCTGAATTCCCCAGATAAGCCTCCACAGCTCAGGCGGCAGAGCGGGGAATCAAACCCGGTTCCTCCAGATTAGATACACGAGCTCTTAACCACTGCTGCTCTTTTGCTTTGCGAGAGAGGAAACCACACAAGAGGGCTGGTTGGTTGGCTAGCTGCCTGTCACTCAACCTTTTCATCCGTGCTATGCTCCCCTGATGCTGGTGTTGCGCATGCACTGCTGTGAAGGGACTTGGCTCCTCTGTCCTGGCTTAGCAGAGACTCTCTCTGGGTGCACAAAGAAAGAGGAGGACCGTTAGTGGGAGAAGCAGGAGCAGTCAGCCAGATGAGAGCCACGCTGAGCTGCAGGAGTCACGGACTCTTGGAACTGTGTGGCAGAAGCCGAGGAAAGAGCTCACCCCAGTTCAAAGACCAAGCACCAAAAGAGTGAAGCCTCCAGCGTATCCCTTTATACTGGAGAGGGCGGGATCCAAGAAAGACCTTTACACAGAGCAGGCACATGAGATATTCTTATTAATTTCATTAACTGAATGTTTGTAAAGGCAACTGCAGGAGGAACCCAGGCCCTCGGAAGCACGGACCAAGGATGGGGGGGCGGGGGGTGCGGTTGCATGCTGTCTGTTTCAGTGCTTGCCTGGGGTGCCATTTCCTGTAGATATGCCCCTGCTCAACAGTGCGGCCTCATGGGGGGGCTGCCGTATCACAAAGAGGAGATTGCAGAGCTGGAAGAGGCATCGTGGAGGCTAACGACAGTGATTAAGGGGTTGAACACCTTTCCTCTCAGGAACAACTAAGGAGGCTTGACAGTTTGGAGAAAAGATAGCTCGGCGAGTATGTTAGGGGTTCATAAAATTATGTATGGGGGTGGAGAAAAAGGATAGAGAGAGCTTTTTCTCCCTTCCCCACAGTACTAGAACTAGGGACACCCAGTGAAACTGGTGTAGTTTGGAAGTCTCGGCCTCTGGGGCCTGTCTGTTGCTCCTTCCTGGCAGCTGATTGGCCATTGTGTGAACTTTGGCCTGATCTAGCTGAGCACATTTTTTGTTCTCTTCTCTGAAGCTCTGTAGGTGAGTTGATTTGGGAAAGACATTAATTCTACATTACCTACTGACTGTAAAGGTATTTCCATCACTTCTGTATACTGGAAAGTAACAACTTCCTAGAAACCAGATGGCTCTCTTGCTCTCCCTCTGTGTGAATAACTTTGGTGAAAGTTAGTATTTTTTTTGTTTTGCCTTCAGGAAACTCAGGATGAAACTGCTGTCCTCTGGTTGGATGAAATTCAGGGTGGGATTCATCAGTCAAACAGAGATACAGAAGAAGCACAGCGGTGTAAGTCTCTTTTGCAGATTGAAGTTGCTTGACGCTGCTGTGGCCATTTTTTTGGCTGCAAGTATCACAAGGCTGGGCTGCTGCTGAGATGCAAATACGCCTTCTCTGTAATTCTTGCCTGAATAAGTGGGCAGTATCAAGGACTGCATTTATCTTGTTCGCTGTGATGAAATTACCGTTCCTTTCTTTTGGGACTTTGTGTTTATCACAAGTCAGTACCCTCAGATGGCATTCTGAAATGTCCCCAAATGCTGTCCCTTTAACGAGAGCTGATTAGTGATGTGGGGAAGGTCAGGGATGTGATTTAGTTATAAGTTTTTCCAGATTCGCAGTGCTTTTAATTGGGGTTTTTTAAATGGTTGTTGACGGCGCTGTCTCCTGAAAACCCGGAGGTTTCTTTTTCTCCTCTTCCAGTCAGCTTCTCAGTGCTGGCGTAACAAGGGCTTCTCTTGCCTTTCATCCAAGTTTCCTTAGGAATTCTGGCCATTAATGAGGCAGTGGACGAGGGTGACACGGGAAAGACGCTCAGCTCCTTGCGGTCGACTGATGTTGGGCTGTACGGAGTGACTCCGGAATGTGCAGAAACGTACCAGCAGGAACTGGCAGAACTCAAACGGGCAAAATTGGTAGCAGGTGAGGAAGGACTGAGACCAAACAGAAAGTCTGCGCTGGTTTGGTGAGCCAGAGGTGTTGTTGCTGATGCTGGGGGGGCCGGGGGAGTCTTGCTGCTTCTGGGGATGGGCTGGCCCAGGCTGTGTGCATATGTCGGAAACCAGCTGTTCCAGATGGGCTCTCTCCAGCATTACGGTCATATCCTGCTTCTTCCAGGGAACAGCAACAGTGAGTGGGTGAAGCACTGGGTGAAGGGAGGCTACCATTATTACCACAACCTGCAGACCAAAGAAGGCAGTTGGGAGGAGCCCGAGGGATTTGTGCAGAATAACACTCAGCTGTCCCGGGAGGACATCCAGGTAGGTGCCCCATTTTGCCCTCGGCCCATGAGGACCACTCTCACCTTTGACAGTGACTCAGGAACAAGGAGTTGGTTGTGGTTCCTGGCATTGTTTCAGTTCAGCCTTTGTGGGCATCTTCATCTTCCCAGCTTTTCATCGTGATCATGACTACTGTTGCCTGAGAGAGCCCAGAGTTATGTGTTGTAGTTACTTGGCATATCTTCAGAGCTAAGTATGTTTCTTTCGGTGCTTCGTGTTGTACAGAATGAAACAAATCTTAGCAATGAAATGAAACTTAAAACTTCTGACAAGCAGATGCTGCCAGCCTTAGACCTCAAGGACAGATCAGTCAAGCTTTGTGAAAGAGAATTTGTATTTCAGCCTGTCATGGAACTTGTGTTTTTCTTCTGGTGTTCTTCTGACAACCAAAATCCAGAGCTCTATCTCAGCGGTCACAGCTGCATACAACCGGGAACAACTCTGGCTGGCCAATGAAAACCTGATTACCAAGCTGCAGGCCTGCTGCCGCGGCTACCTCGTTCGCCAGGAGTACAACGGCAGGATGCATTTCTTGAAGAAGCAGGTTCCTGCCATAACATGTATCCAGGTATGAAGGAACTCTGTTGTTCGCAGATTGCACTGGTCACCCACAATCCTTCTAAAAAGTTGAGTTGGCATCCGAGTTTCTCAGTTGACTTTGAAGCCAATCAGAGGAGGAGAGGAGGTTGCAAAAGGAAGGGCGGGGCCCTGAGTGTACGTGTAGCCGAACATGACTGGCAAAGCTCCCATTGGTGTATAGGTTTGGGCACTTGCTCAAAGGTCACATTTGCCCCTGTTCATGAGTCAGTGGCAGCTGGCTAAGGAACATCTGATTGGCTGTGGGCTGGTCACTCTACTTTGGTTCTAGGTCTGAGGCTGAAATGGCCTGGATTCTTGCGATTTGCTAGTTCGTACAGCTCAGTATGGGTCCTGCGTTCCTCTCCTCCTTCTGCAAGGCACCCACCGACAAAACCCCCAACAATTTGGGGAATGGGGGCCTAGAGTGCAGCCTGGGAGGCCAGCATGGTGTTGAACAGGGCTGTGTACTGTGCAGTCACAATCCACACTGGTTTCTGTTTGGCTTCAGGCTCACTGGCGTGGCCACAAGCAGCAGAAGACATACCAGGATCGCTTAAAGTACCTCCAAGCACACAAGGATGAAGTAGTGAAGGTAACTGTGTCCATGCAGTGAGTGGGAATGGGACGCCTTCCCACGTTCTGGCATCAGATGTTAATTTCGGCATCATTTCTCCGGCTGAAAACCACCATCATGGATCATGTACTGTCATCTTAGATTCCACTGCAGCATCCATCTGCATTCTACAGCCCTGTTTTCCCTTGTAGGAATGCCAGGGTGTGCTCTTTGACATCAGTCACCTTCTCAGAGGGGAGGGGGGATCCCACCTGGTATTGGTGGCCTCTCACCTCCTTGTCTAATTGAGGCTTCTTGGTGCTTCAAGTTGGTGGCGGCAGTTTCTCTGTCCCATTGCCTGGCACCCTTCGCTCTTGAGTTTTTAATACGTATGTCTGTGGGCCAGATTTTCCCATCACTGCTTGGCTTGAGACTCATTCTGTATTTAGCTGCACTGAAGGTTCTTGTGTTTCCCTTCAGATCCAAGCAGTGGCTAGGATGCATCAAGCCCGAAAGCAGTACAGAAATCGACTGCAGTATTTCCGAGACCACGTAAGATCCTCTTCGTTTTTATACTGAAGCACTGTTTTGCGTTTGCATTGGGATTTGATGCTAAGGACTTTTCTTTTCTCTTCTGCCTAGATCAATGATATTGTGAAAATCCAGGCCTTCATCCGTGCCAATAAAGCTCGTGATGACTACAAAACCTTGAGTGAGTACTGCGGGGATGTTCTGTAGGTGACTCAGGAGTTCTGTGTCTTGCTGTGCGTGGCACCTGGTGGAATGCAGGCCCAAGGGAAAGCGTTGGCATATTCTGAGCAGAGCATCACCCCGACCAAAATGCTCAAGCAGGTTGGGGGACAGAGGTTGCGAGAGGGAGAACGTGGTCGCCACTGTGGGGCTCTTTTATGGAATTTGCACGGCTTATATAGAGCATACTCCAGGTATTTATTTTCCACTGCAAATCAGTTATCTTTGCCTCTGAAAAGAAGCCTTCAGAAGATGGGTGTAGATGTACCAGATTCAGAACTCAGTGAGGTTATTCATCAAGTGGTAACTGCTGTCATGGACTTTCCATTCAAGGACACCCTCCTTCTCTGTAAGGGCAGAGAACGTTGGACTTGCCGTGGTGAGGTTGTTCTCTTCAGCAGATGGAGGGTATCCTGCCCGTTGAAGATCAAGGCATCTTGCTTTTCAGGGGTTTATTTTGGTTGGTGTTCTGTCAGATCCAAGGCTTGCATTTCATCTTTTCTTCCTTTGCAATTTTTATAGGGCTGTTTTTGTTAGTTGCTGTTCCAGTTACTGTTCAAGTTGTTGCCCGACATGTTCTGGGTTTTCCTCTGCTATTTGGACAGACTTCCTCCCCCATGACAAGCAAGCAAAATTAATAAAGTTGCTAGATCAAGTGCAAGGAACAGCATACACGAGGGTGCTGAACAGAATAAATTTGCTGGGTGTATCCATTATGCTTTCCTGACTTTTGAAGGAATATTGCCGTGCAAAGTGATTGCTGCTAAAGCGGGCCCCTTTTCCCCCACAGTTAGTGCTGAAGACCCACCTATGGCTGTTGTCCGGAAGTTTGTCCACTTGTTGGATCAGAGTGATCAAGATTTCCAAGAAGAGCTAGATTTGATGAAGCTGCGTGAGGAGGTCGTGACCTTGATCAGGTCCAATCAGCAATTGGAGAATGACCTCAACCTCATGGACATCAAAATTGGGCTGCTGGTGAAAAACAAAATCACACTGCAGGTACCACCTCCTTGGCCTTGGAGGGTGACCAGGAGGAGGAGGAGAACGAGCCTCGGTTCTTGTAGATACAGCAGAATCCACTGGCAGAATGAGACAGGAATCGCCCTGCTGGATCCCACCAGTGATCCTCTGTTACATGATGGCAATATGTGAGGCAATATGACCCTAGAGCTGTGGTGGCGAACCTATGGCACTCCAGATGTTCATGGACTACAACTCCCATCATGCCAGCATGGCCAATTGGGAATTGTAGTCCATGAACATCTGGAGTGCCATAGGTTTGCCACCACTGCCCTATAGCATTAGGCGAGCAAAAGTGAACTGTCTCAGCACGTAGGGGTTGTGTTACATGCTTAGTAACCAGCAGGTGATCTAACTGAGCCATTCGTAAGATGAGTAAAGTTCTAAAGATCATAGTTCTGCACTTGGCTTGTGTAGCTTTGAAAATACATTTTAATTTTTTATGCTTGTTCATTTCCATTTTGCTGACGTTGCTCAGTCACAGTACAAAATTGTCACTGAAAATCCAGGCAGTGAATCGTTTGATGGGAAGTTCTCCCAATGGAGAGATGTCGGGAGTGGTGTCCCCCAAGGATCCGTTTTGGGACCAGTGCTCTTCAACCTATTCATAAATGACCTGGAAGTAGGGGTGGGTAGCGTGGTGGCCAAGTTTGTGGATGATACCAAATTATGTAGGGTGGTGAGAACCACAAAGGATTGCGAAGAGCTCCAAGCAGACCTTTATAAATTAGGTGAGTGGGCTAAGAAATGGCAAATGCAGTTCAATGTAGCAAAATGCAAAGTGATGCACATAGGGGCAAAAAATCCAAACTTCACATACAAGCTACAGGGGTCAGTGCTATCAGTCACAGACCAGGAAAGGGATTTGGGCGTCTTAGTTGATAGTTCCATGGGAATGTCAACTCAATGCATGGCAGCTGTAAAAAAGGCAAACTCTATGCTGGGGATCATTAGAAAAGGAATTGATAATAAAACTGCAAAGATTGTCATGCCCTTATATAAAGCCGTGGTGCAACCGCACTTGGAGTACTGTGTTCAGTTCTGGTCGCTACATCTCAAAAATGATATTGAAAAGTTAGAAAAAGTGCAGAGAAGGGCAACAAGGATGATTGAGGGATTGAAGCCCCTTCCTTACGAGGAGAGGCTGCAGCGTTTGGGACTCTTTAGTTTGGAGAGGAGATGTCTGAGGGGGGATATGATTGAAGTCTATAAAATTATGCAGGGGGTAGAAAATGTTGACAGAAATTTTTCTCTCTTTCTCTCAATACTAGAACCAGGGGGCATACATTGAAAATGCTGGGGGGAAGAATTAGGACTAATAAAAGGAAACATTTCTTCACTCAATGTGTGATTGGTGTTTGGAATATGCTGCCACAGGAGGTGGTGATGGCCACTAACCTGGATAGCTTTAAAAGGGGCTTGGACAGATTTATGGAGGAGAAGTCGATCTCTGGCTACCAATCTTGATCCTTCTTGATCTGAGGTTGCAAATGCCTTAGCAGACCAGGTGCTCGGGAGCAGCAGCAGCAGAAGGCCATTGCTTTCACCTCCTGCATGTGAGCTCCCAAAGGCACTGCGAGTAGCAGAGTGCTGGACTAGATGGACTCTGGTCTGATCCAGCAGGCTCTTTCTTATGTTCTTATGATGAATTTCCAGATCTTCATACATTTTGAATTCTGTTTTAGTAGTGTTTCCAAATCACTAATTTATTTTATTTTGTTCCTTTTATATCCCGCCCTTTCCTGGCCAAGCTGGGCTTAAGGCGGCTTTCAACAGTAATACGTTAGGCATTACAATATAAATATCAGATTGAAACAAAATTTAAAACTGCATCCAAGTAATCAATAAAGGGAAAACCTCCTCAATGGTGAGGGTGGTCTAAGGTGGCTCTGAAAACCAGTCATGACCCAGAAACTCCTGGGTCCCACAGGGGGTTGACAGGACAAAAAGAGAGACAAGGGGAAAGGAACAAAGAGGGAAAGACAGGCAGAGGGGAAGGGAGGCCAACTGATCTGTTTTGCTATCGCTGCCCTGAACTAAATGCCTGGTGGAACATCTCCATCATACAAGCCTTACAGATCTGGGTAAGGGTCTTACTGCCTGCAGGGTAAGGGTCTTACTGAAGAGAGCATTCTACCAAGGTGGGGCCAGAACTGAAAAAGGCTGTTGTCCTGGTTGAAGGCTGGCAGATGGTTTGGGGACCAGGGACCGCCCAAAAGTTGCTTCTAGCAGAGGACAGGATAACAAGATCATGTAGGTGTGAATGGAAGGGATGACCTGACTAGGCCTTGGCTTCCTCTCCTCCCCCCCCCTCCCATTTCTCTTTTGCAGGATGTCGTGTCTCACAGTAAGAAGCTTACTAAAAAGAATAAGGAGCAGCTCTCGGATATGATGATGCTGAACAAGCAAAGAGGGGGCTTGAAGGCTCTGAGCAAAGAGAAGAGGGAGCGGCTGGAGGCCTATCAGCATCTTTTCTACCTGCTGCAGGTAAGGGAAACGGTGCTTTTTTCTATCCCCTCCTCTTCCAGGGATCCATGAAGCTCAGCCAAGAAAAAGAAGAGCAAAAGCTCAAGGGTTTTGTGGAAAAGTAAGAAACGCACGGGTAAAATGGAAATGCCTACACGTTTCACATGTTGATTAATCAGGGGATCAGCAATATTATAAGAAAAATACCATCAGTGAAATGTAGTCATCATAACAATCATCATAATGTTAAAATTATGAACAAGAACATTAATATTTGAGCATAGTTAATATTGTGATGCCCTTGTATAAAGTCCTGGTGAGGCATATTAGGTGCCATTCTGGTCAGTCAGACAGTTAAACTTTCCCGCCTTCATTTCTTGACACGGGGGGAGTCGTCTGTAGCGACTGTGGCAGATGATTTTCTAGCTGCTTTTACTGTTATTGTTTATTGTGCCCGTTCGTTCTTGCCTTCCCTCCTGTTTTCTGGCAGACTAACCCAACCTATCTGGCTAAGTTGATTTTCCAAATGCCCCAGAATAAGTCCACAAAGTTTATGGACTCGGTGATCTTCACTCTGTACAACTACGCATCCAATCAAAGAGAAGAATACCTGCTACTGCGCCTCTTCAAGACGGCTCTGCAGGAGGAAATAAAGTATGTGATTTGGAGAACTTGGATTTTGCACCCGATGTATAATGATTTTTCACCTGTTTTCTTGACACATTGTGTGCTGGAGTGAATGATAAGAATATCTGAATCAGTCATCTCCCCCTAAGCCTCTTCACTGGAAAGGGCAAACTGAGTGGGAAGGTGTGACTCCTCCCCTTTTAGGTATGCGCAGCCTGAAGCTTTTGTGCCTGAAAGCTAGCTCTAGACATGTTAGAAGCGCAAAACAGTTCCAGGTAAGCAGCCTCTTCTTTATTAGGGAAGACTTTTCCCTGGGTTCGGTTCTGTTCAGTTCTGGACAGGGGAAGGGGGGAAGGAAACTAGCTGGCAGTGGTTCTCCGATTGGAAGCCATCCAAAAACCAATGCAGGCAGTCAAATATATTGCTAATTGCAATTCCAGAAATGTTGCTATGGTAAACCTGCTGCGGCCGGTGGGGCTTCCACGGGGAGGAAGGGGGACCTGCGGAGGGGACAGCGGGTACTGGCTGGGCTCTTTCCCTTCCCTCCATGAGCACACGCACAGGTACTGGGGGTTGCCTGCTCGACTGGCTTCTCCTCCCTGCACCGGCCCCCTCCCCTCCTCGATCTGGAGCGCCGCCGGGTAGCTGAGGGGTGGGCTGGCAGTGGAGGAGAGGGAGGCGCCTCAGAAGCGGCGGCGGCAGCAGCAGCAACACTTTTCCACATGAAGGAAAGTGGTGTCTTCTTCCCCTTCCCTCGCTTCCTTCCGCACAGCCGGGCGCTGCTCTCCACGCCGCCCCAGGAGCCAGTTAGCTTGGGAGCTTGGCCGTTAGCCAGGCTTAGAGGACGTCTGCGGCCATGCCTCTCTCCCTGCCCCGGCTAGGCGTTGCTTTGAGGCGCCCCACAAAGCGGCCTCCGAGGAGCCCAAGGAGCTGCAGAACAACAACAGAAGGGCCGCTTGCGGCTCCCCTGCTCTAACCTTTAAGTTCTGCTGTTAGATGTAACACTAGAGAAAAGTACATTCCCCTTTACACTGAAATCTGTAGGGATAACTAACACCCATCCACATCTTCACTAGGGTTTGGCCCTATAATCCTAATTTCAAGCAACTTACATATTCATCCTAAAATTTACTGTCTAATTATGGACTTTACTTATGTAACAAATCGCAAAATAAAATGAGATCTCAGAGGGGGCAGCAGGACCCTCAAACAAAGCTAGATCATCTGCTTCGATGTATCTTGTGACATGATGTGCCAAAGTCAAATAGAAATGCTCTCTGCAGTTGCGCTGAAGCCAAGGACACGGGCTGCTTCCATTCTCACACCACGTAGACACGTGATTATTTGATTTGCTCACCTGGAACAGTTGATTCTTGAATGAATTTATATATTTATGAATGAATATGAAAAGACTTCATGCAGATGGTTTATGAATGAACTGAGAATGAAGACAGTTGACGCTGTTACTTTATGAATGAATTTTTGGATTTATGAATGAATTATACATAATTTTTGGATTTATGGACTTATGAATGAATTTTGTATAAATGTAAAAGGCATGATTTACCAGTGACATAGGATTGTTTTGACAATAGCTGGTTTAGGAACATAGTATAAATTGAGTTATAAAAATAATTGCCACAGCCTCGTGTGTAACGCGGTCCTTGTTGCTTGGTTTTCGTTACACACGACCCCTTGATTTGCAATTTGCTGCCTCAACTAGAGCCGATAGCACAATCTAGTGCCCTGTGCTTGGGACTGAATGGCTCCCATCTGCTGCCCCAGGCTTTCTGCCAACTGTGTTTGCTGCTGGATTTCAGCTCATGCTCAGTGCACTTGTAGCAATTGAAACATTGGAGTGAAGTCTTGGGTGGAGGACATTTCTCCACAGCATGATTCTTTGGCGTGGGCACAGAGCACAGTTCTGTGCATCGTTCTGGTCATCTCACTGAAAAAATGATATTGGTACCAGCAGCTAAAATGCACTGGAGATGGAGCAGATGCCTTGAGGTGATTGTGATGATGGATGTTGGGAACAATTTGAGGAGGGATTACAGACTTCAACATTATTTACAAATAGATGGATAAATATAAATACGGGGAACTTGAGCTCTGGATCATTCAATGAAACTGATAAGCAGACAAAAATCCTTTCTGCTGTGCAAACTTGAGGAATTCATTATTCACAACATGGTGGTAATCACTGATAACGTGAAGAAATTAGGTGGATTCAAGGGGGAAATCATCTTAGGTTTTCAAGGAACCTCTGTTTTCAGAAGCTATGTGACTGAGTAAAGTTCTGGGGAGTAACAAGGAACGGGTCGCTGGCAGGGCTTTTTTGTGAATTCTGTGTCGGTCTGACCAGGCAGTGTTGGGAGAAGGTGAGCTAAAGGACCTTGGCCTGATTCACACGGCTGCTGCTCTTCATCTCTTCCAGGTCAAAGGTGGATCAGCTTCATGAGATTGTGACTGGCAACCCCACAGTGATAAAGATGGTGGTGAGTTTCAACCGTGGTGCTCGTGGACAGAACGCCTTGAGACAGATCTTGGCACCTGTTGTGAAGGAGATAATGGAGGACAAGGCGCTCAATATCAAAACTGACCCAGTGGATATATACAAGTCGTGGGTCAACCAGATGGAGACACAGACTGGAGAGGCCAGGTACGGAGGCTCTTCCTACCGAAAGGTCCTGGTAGTTTCAGGTGACTTGGAGGTCTGGGGTTGAGGGTGCCAAAAAGCGAGAGGAGGGCCATTTGTTTGAAATGCACCCTCCTTCATTTTCAGAAAAGTTAATTAAGAAATGGGCAGGGGGGGGGGGTGATGTTTATTTTGAAAACTTTAATTTTACCTGTTCAACCCTTAAGCACAGCCTTGCTCTGTATTTCTTGGTTTCCACGGCCATTGTTTTGTTTTTTATTCTTATCTCCTGGTAGCCGCATCCCCTCTGTGATGCGGCTGGCCTCCACGCGGGCCAGGGCCTTTACGGCACTGGCCCCGGCCTGGTGGAACACCCTTCCTCCAGCTGTCCGGGCCCTGCGGGACCTGGGTGAGTTCCGCAGGGCCTGTAAGACCGTGTTGTTCCACCGGGCCTTTGGAGTGTCCAGCTGCTAATATGGTGCCCCCTCACCGCTCTATGCCTGGGGCGGTTACATCAGGGTCTCCTCACATGAGGAGCCCCACCTACGGCCCCCCCCTCAGGGAGGTAGGTTTTAAATTGGGCCAGACGCCTTCTATTTATTTATTTATTACATATTATAGTATTCGCTGTTTTTATGAGTTTTAAGTCATTTTATGATGGGGCCTATGTATTTATAATTGTATGATTGCTCCTGTTGTTCACCGCCCGGAGCCCCCCGGGGATCGGGCGGTATATAAATTGAAAAAATAAAATAAATAAATAAATAAATAAAAATAGTTGGGATAAATACTAGATGTAGGATAGATTGACATTGACACAAAGGGATTGCAAGTACCAAAATGAAAATATTCATGAAAATATATCATATTCAATATATATAATATTCAATATATAAATATATAAAATATAAAAATTAATGTGTAAAATATTCAATATATAAAAGGATTTTTAAAACTATTTTTACTGTGTTTTCGTACTACTTGCTTTAGCGGCAATCCCCGCGTTCGTTCCGTGCCCTGAAAGAGCTCAAGCGGCCCTTTGCTCTTTCTCTTCCCTCAAACCCAAGTCAGGTGTCTCAGGGCCCCTTTTTTCCTCCCTCTGAATGTTTGCATCTCATCCGGCTGTTTCTGGGTTGGGAGCTTCTGGCCCCCATTCAGACGCGGTGCTTTCCCCAGGAGCTGGCTGAAGGTGTTGGGGGAGGGCTGTGGCTCGGTGGTCACGCAGAAGGCCCCAGGCTCAACCCGCAGTCTGTGATGCGGAAGTGCCTGGAACGCTGGGAAGCTGCTGCCAGTCTGAAAAGATAACATTGGCTGTCATGAACTTGCGGCCTGTCAGTATAAGACCACTTCTGTCTGAGGTGCTGGAGCCAGGACCTGAAGGTGCTACACCTGTCAGACTTCACTTCTTCTCCAGCACATCTTGTCCATTCTCTTCCTCTCAGCTCCCCTGCCATGTAGTGGCTTCTTGGGGCTTTAGTGTTGCCTCCACCAGCTGCTGCTGAATCCTCACACACCTTTTGTGACTAACTAAATGCGAAAGAGGCTCTGTGAGAACCTCAGGTTGAAAACCACCCCTTTGCCAGCTCCACTTTGAGGCAGGCTGCCCAGAGTCCAGCATGCTTTGTAGTATTACTGCCCTGATAAGAGTTCATGTCCTCACTTGACAGTTTCTTAGTTCATGAATTGACTGAAAAAAATATTCATGATTCCAAAATGTATTTGCTACCCCAAGCAAGCCAAATTCCTTTGGGCCTGAGGGTGTTCGAATGCCCCACAGAGTGAGTTCTGGCACCAGACGTCTGTGTTTCACAACTCCTAGAGCCTGTTTCAAACAGCTGGAGCTTCGATACTTCCTACTAATGGATTGATTTCTCATCATTATTGATGATACTTTGCTTTTCTCTTAATGGAAACCCAAAGCAGTTTCCCCGTTGTTCTCCCCCTCCACTTGATCCTCCTAATAGTATTCATTTCAGACAGTTACGGGTGGAGAGGGGGTGGTGAGCTCAGGGTCACCCAGCCGTCTTCCAGGGTGGAGCCGGAATTCAACACTGCTTGTCCCACTAGTCCAGTCCTGTCACCTCTGTGCCACGCCAGCTCTTCCCTGGGGCAGTGTTTTCTGAGCTCACAGGGTATTTTTAAACTCCAGTATCCCTAATACGTTTCATTGACTGGCTCTAAAGTCCACCCAAATGAAACATCATTTTTTACCTGTGAGGGGAAGAGCAGCATATAAAACTAATAAGACTAAGCTAATACCCCAGGTACTTTTCGCTTAGAGGAAGCGGATGGCTGTGTTTTGAGGACATTTTCTTAGCCTTTTGCCAACTGATGAGCAGGCATTGCCATTCTATACAGACTTGTAGTCTTTATATACATTTGCTGACTTCCTATAGAGGATTTTAGCTGTTTCTTCAAGGGGTAATATGGATGAGTTCAGAATAAATCAGACCATCTGCTGTGGCTGTAAGGCTGTGGGAGACCCCCAAAGAGGGGCAACCCTCAGATAACACTGAACAAAATTGGGTTTCTGTTCCCAGTTACTTTGGTAGATGCTGCTCAGGGGATTTTCCTGCTCGTTTTGCCCAGGGTTCAGTGTGGCTATTTCAGGGGAAAGCAGTGTGGCACTGCTTTCGCTCTGAGCATTGGCATTTGGCACGGCAGCCCACTGCTTCTTCCCCTGCCTGTTCTGGCCACTCTTAGTGGACTGTGACCTTCATCACTGCTTCTGGAAACCAGGAACAGCAAAGAGCTTCTGAAGGAAATGGCCTTTCTCGTTTTGCCAGCTGCACCTCTGTCCGGCAGCCTCCTTTGCTTTGGCCGTGGAAAACCTTTCGGAGGGCAGGCAATAGAAGGGCCTGTCACTAATTCCTGTGAGGCACTCGGGCCCTTCTGGATCCTCTAGGACTCATTTGCCTGTGGTTTTCCAACAGCAAGCTGCCTTATGATGTTACACCAGAACAAGCGTTGGCCCACGAGGAGGTGAAGACACGTCTGGATGCCTCCATCAAGAACATGCGAACTGTCACAGACAAGTTCCTGCTGGCCATCATCAGCTCCTTGGAAAAAATCCCGTAAGTCCCTTCAGCTGCTGTCAGACCCGAGGCTGTTGAGATCGGAGGCCACATCCCTTCCTTCATGTTTGCTTCCTCTCTTGTTCCTTCTGCAGTTACGGCATGCGCTTCATCGCCAAGGTCTTGAAAGATTCCCTGCATGAGAAATTCCCTGATGCCAGTGAAGATGAGTTGCTGAAGGTGAGGAACGTGGGGGTGGGGGTGGTGTTGACTTTCCTCTGGTCTGGCAAGTTGTGAGGTTCTTTGAAGGGGGGAGTGCTGGGGGGGGGGCTGCTCTGAGAATGGGGGCTTGCTGAGTCTGTCGCATCTGTCTCTCTCTGCTGGACTTCCTTCATCCTCTAGAAGACTGCAGGTAATGGCCACACTTTGTTTTGGTGGCCGCAGACAGTGCCGGCTCTTCTTTTCTTAAAGAGAGAGTGTCAGGTGAAACGTGACGGCATTGGCCCCTTTTCAAGCAGCAGGGGGCTGTCTGTAGAACAGCTGTCCTGCATTGGGCCACTGGCACACCGTCCTTAGATGCAACCGTGTTTAAAACTAAGTTGGAATAGCATGGAGCGTGTTCAGTGGATCTGCCTTGTGTTTACCAAGGATTACGGTAAGAGAACAGCATGCGTGGTGTAATACCTGACGGCTTCTCTTTAAAGACAGAAACCTGTTCCTCCTCCTAAAAATACTCTTTTCTTCTCTCTTCTAGTTCTGTGCTTTCCCACACTGAGGCATCGCATCTATGCTTTCTCTGCAGGTGAATTCAGTTTTTTCGATCATACGTTAGGTGGGAAGCAATAGCATTCCAGTGGTCTCCCCGTGGAGTTGCTTCCAATGCTCAGAGTGACAGAATTAGCTGTGTAGGGGCCCTGGCCAGTTTGGGCTGTGCCTCTTCACAAGAGCAGCTGGTGAAGTCAGGCAGCCCCTGCAGTGAGGACATTCCTCCGGATGCCCTGGCCTCTCTTCCCAGCCATGCAGGAGTTTCAGAGGACCTGGAGACTCCCCCAGCATAACAACTTGCCCTGCCCCCCAGCCCAGGAGTTGTTATTCCACACTCTTAGCTTTATTCAACAGCCCCCAGCTTTTCATGCTTCTGGGCGAGAAAGAGAAGGAGAGAGCCCAAAGAGATGTGCTGAATGCTCTCCCCTGCATCTTATGGATTGATGAACATGCAACGGCCAGGGGCAAGGGTGACGTAGCTGCTAAACAGAGAAGGGGCCCCTGGGGCTTGCCTCTTCACCTGGAGTCCTCGTGCTGTGCCAGAGAGCCTACTAGCTTCTGCTTCTCTTGCTTTTTCTGCAGTGGGGGTCGGGCAGGGTAGAAGGTTTCCCAGGTTTTTTTACTTGCATTAAAGGAGAGGAGGAACATCTAATTTCCTGCTGTATTCGTAACTTTGTCTTGATTTTGAAGATTGTGTTCCATGCCTGTCTTTCTAACTGTATGAACAGGTTGGAGGGGTGGGATTGGGGAACGTGGAGAGTAAATTGTATTCGGTCCCAAGGAGCCTGGGGCAGTCCTTTTGATGTCCTTCATTTTCTCTAGATTGTCGGCAATCTCCTGTATTATCGCTATATGAACCCAGCCATTGTGGCCCCTGATGCGTTTGACATCATTGATTTGTCAGCTGGAGGGCAGCTGACGACAGACCAGCGGCGCAACCTCGGCTCCATTGCCAAGATGTTGCAGCATGCGGCGTCCAATAAGATGTTCCTGGGGGACAACGCACACCTCAGTGTCATCAATGAGTACCTCTCCCAGTCCTATCAGAAGTTCAGGTAGGGAATTCCAGCGCAAGGTGATCACTGTAGCATAAAGATGCTTACTCCTTCAGTGGGGCTGCGTCATTCACTCATGGTTTGGTCATGCCCCCTACTGTCCGAGCAGGGCTATAGCAAACTCGCTCCTCCCAGAGCTGCAGGGGCGGTCCTTCCCCTTTCCCTCCAGTTTTCATAGCCCTGCATCCAAACAGGTCAGTGTTCTTGGAGCAGCTCCACAGAATCCAGGAAGGAGGAAGACAAACCCCTCACTCGTCAACAGAGAAGGCAGGGAGGAAGGGGGAGGCCAGGCATCTAGTCCTGAGTCCACAGAGGAGCTTCCTGCGACCCAGTCAGGTGCTGACGAGGCGCCTGGGGTCAAAGGGCACTCAGTCCCACCTGCAGTGCCCCAACCCACTTAGCCTCATTGCTGGAACCAGAGGGAGATTCTGAGAACCTCCCAGGCCCACCGTCCTTGGGGTCAGCTCTGCAGCCTTCCTCGGAGCCTGAGGCCTGCGTGTAGAGTGGAGATGAGATGACTCAGAGAGTGCCATGAGTGCACCAAGTGGGAATCAGGGGCCCTCTACCTAGAGGAGTGGGTCAGGCTCTTCGTCGCTGGGAAACGTGAGTCTCCTGGGGGCTTAATATGGCGGCACCTCCACTTCCCTCTGTGCAAACGCTGCCTTCTTCAGCTGCTCCTGTTCCTGTGCTGCCAGCTGATTGGGCCAGAGCTCCCTCCTGGTCTCTGCTGCCTTTTTTGCTGGCGCAACAAGCACAGCTAACACGAGGGGGAGCCCGGGGGTCTGCTGAGTCGCCTCCCCTCGGGAGGAGAGCAGACATGCAGCCAGGGAGCGGCTCAGCCCACCCTCTCCTGAAGAGAATCATGAGGGGGAGAACCCCACGCGTTCCTTTTCCCCTTCGCACAGAGGCATAAAAGGAGGCCCCTCATGGATCTGAGCTCTCAGGTCACGGAGAGCAATATGGACGCAGAACAGTCCCCTCCAACCAGATCCGACCAGACATGTCTGATAAGGAAGAGGAGGGCGAGTGGTCTGGGGAAGGGAAAGATCCCCAAGATAGATCTCCCTGGCTCTTTCCAAACATTTCCAGCGACTGCTAAGTAAAGTCATTGCCACTTTCAACTGGCAGCCCAGCAATTCTGATTTTTCAGCGCCCCCTGCTGACGTGGAGCGTTATGACTCCAGGGCCTTCAGAAACCCAGCCAGTCCTTTTTAAAAGATGCCCCTTTCCAAACCGTTTCTGAAAAGTTATAAAGGGAGAATGGGCTACACCAGGAGCTAGTAACGCCCTGAACGCTATTGCCAGGCATTGTTACTCTCTCACAGATGAGGCAAGCAGTGTGATATGGCAGCCAAGAAAGCCAATGCAATTCTGGGATGCATCAATAAGAGTATAGTGTCTAGATCGAGGGAAGTAATTGTACCACTCTACTCTGCTTTGGTGAGACCTGGAATATTGCATTCAGTTCTGGGCACAAGGAGGAGAAAAAGGAGAAGAAGGAGAAGGGGAGGGGGAGGAGGAAGAGGAGGATGATTATTTATATTCCCCCTTTCTCTACTCTTAACCACTATGCCACTGCTGCTCCTTGACAAGCTGGAATGGATCCAGAGGAGGGCAACCAAAATGGTAAAAGGTCTGGAGTCCATGCCCTGTGAAGAGAGGCGTAGGGAGCTGGGGATCTTTAGTCTGGAGAAGCAAAGCTTAAGGGGGGACATGATAGCCATGTTTAAATATCTGAAGATCTGTCATGTCGAAGAGGGAGCAAGCTTGTTTTCTGCTGACTCAGAGACTAGGACACGGAGTTAGGAATTCAAGGTGCAGGAAAGGAGATTCCACCTAAGCATTAAGAAGAACTTCCTGGCTGTCAGGGCTGTTCGACAGTGGAATTCACTACTTCGGAGAGTGGTGGAGTCTCTTTCTTTGGAGATTTTTAAACAGAAGCTGGATGAACATATGTCGGGAGTGCTTTGATTGTGTCTCCTTCATGGCAGGGGGTTGGACTTGATGGCCCTTCCTTGGGGTCTCTTCCAATTCTATGATTGAATGTCAGAATTGAAGGTTCCACTCATTGACGCATCAGTTACTGCACTCCGTTCAGGAGCTGTTCTGCCCAGGAATGGTGAGAATGCCTTCGAAGATCTTGTGGACAGGAAAAGTGAAATTGCCCTCAAAAAGGCATTTGAGGCACCGTCCCTGGCTATTAGAGCTCCAGGTGTTCTAACCAGCATCGCCAGAGCTTCTATTGTCTGTACGGATAATTTTGCAAAGGAACCAGAGGAAGACCCAGCGGCTCTAAAATGCTTCTTACTAAAGATAAAGCACACATCACAGTTTATTGCAGGTGCCACTCAGGACACGACGCAGTTCTGCGCAAGGTCTCCGGCTGCAACAGTTCTGTTTCAGAGGAAACTCTGGCTGCAGGCCTGGAAAGTGGGTAACACTATCAAGGCCAACCTGTCAGCAGAGAAGTTTGCAGGGAAGCTGTTATTCAACTCCACAGCCCTGGACAAGGTGCTGGAAGAAACAAGAGATAAGAAAAAAGTTATGCCAGCGTTGCCCTCTTCTAGCTCTTCACATAAGATCACAAAGGCAAAGTTTCTCATTCCTTTCGCTCAGCATACAAAAAAAAGGACTACCGACCCTTCAAACCTAGAGGAACCACCTCTTCCTTCAAGAGCAGAACACCAAGACACCAGTTCCAGACAAGCTATGGGAAGGACAGGAATCCAGGTGCCAAGTCCTCTTCCACATGACTGCAACATCGGAGGTCACTTGAGTCACTTCCGAGACAAATGGGCAGAGACTGTTAAGGATCATTGGAGGTTTTTAAAGAGAGGCTGGGTGACCATGCTTTGATGGTGTGTTCCTGCATTGCAGGGAGTTGGACTGGATGGCCCTTGGGGTCTCTTCCAACTCTATGATTCTACTAAACCTCATAGCAGAGGGATATCGCGTAGAATTCTCTTCACCTCCCCCACACCTATTTCAGCGCATTTCAATCCCAAAGGAAAGAGAAAAGTCAGAAATTCTACAGGGGGCAATCCAACACCTCTAAGATACAGGTGCAATTGAACCAGTCCCTGTAGAAAAGGGAGGCCAAGGGGTTTACTCTCCATTCATCACAGTGCCCAAAAAATCAGGCAAGTGGAGGGCAATCCTGAATTTCAAGAGACTAAATTTGTGGGTGGCCAAAAAGAAGTTCCAGATGGAGTCTCTGTGGACCATCTTGTAGACCATCAAAGCTCGAGATTTCTTGACCTCTGCGGACCCAAAAGAAGCCTCTCTGCACGTTCCAGTCCACCCTCTATCTCAGTGTTATTTACCCTTTGCATTGGGGCAGCAGCACTGTCAATACAGAGCTTTGCCTTTTGGTCTTTCCTCTGCGCCCAGATTTTTTACAAAAGGTGACGATTGGCCTGATTGCCTTTCTCCGCCTCAAAGGTGAACACATCTGCCCATATCTAGACTATCTTCTCCTCAGGGCCCAGTTGAAGAGCAGTCTACTTCAGAACACACGGGAGACGATCCAAGAAGCACTCAGTGTTCTGTCCAGCCTTGATAGCGTTTGGGTCATTCATGTTGTGCCATTCATTTTCATTCGGGTGTATTTTCTGGGGGAAAGCCTTCATTGGGCAGGGATGCCATAGACCCGTGGTGGCGAACCTTTGGCACACCAGATGTTATGGACTACAATTCCCATCAGCCCCTGCCAGCATGGCCATGGCAGGAGCTGATGGGAAATGTAGTCTATAACATCTGGAGTGCCAAAGGTTCGCCACCACTGCCATAGACCCCGAAGCCATCAGCAGCTGGTAGGCGGAGTGAGAGTGAAGGACTAACATCTGGGGTGTTCCTCCATCTCCCAGTCATCTCTCACATCCGGCACCCCAGATTCTTAATGCACCATCAGGCCCAACAGATCTGCAGTATTTAATGACATGTCTAAAACTGTGTAGTGGGGAAAAAACACATCATATTAAAAAAAATTAAAGTCAAGCTTGTTGAAGAGCCAGATATGACTAGATTTGGTAAACAAACAAATGAAGATAAACATAGGTCCTTCTGATGACACAGAATGGTTGGGGATTGTGTCTTTTTCCAGAACACGACACCTGGGGAAACCCCTGAGCCTCTGTTCAAGCCTTTGGAGGACAGAGAAGGGGGCTTGGCTGTGCCCCTTGCGGGACTCTCAGGCCTGTTGTGTTTGTGTTTAATCTTTCTGCAGGCGGTTTTTCCAGGCTGCTTGTGAGGTCCCAGAGCTGCAAGACAAGTTCAATGTTGATGAGTATTCTGACTTGGTGACTCTCACAAAGCCAGTGATTTATATTTCTATTGGAGAAATCATCAATACACACACGGTAAGAAATTCTGCACGTATCATTGGCCACATTTTATACCTTCCCTTCTGGGCTTTACAGACCAGATAAAATATAACCTCATTCTCATTTTTGTTGTTTTCAAACCAGCTGCTTTTGGACCATCAAGATGCAATTGCTCCTGAGCACAACGACCCTATTCATGAACTTCTGGATGACCTTGGTGAAGTCCCCACCATTGAATCTCTGCTAGGTGAGTCTGTGATTTTGCCGTGGGTAGGAAGCCTTTCATGGTGGCTGAAATAATGAGATGTAGCTGGTGATGGAATGGGGAAAAGGAATGAGTATAAGTGTTGTAAGCAGGACAGGGAAGGGGCCATATTGTATCTCAAGAAGGGTGTAGAGTCAGGCTTCTCTCTCTCTCTCCCCCCTCCCCTGCTTCTTATCTACTTTTCTCTGCCACTTTCTGTATCTCCCTCATGGCTTAATATTTTGTTCAAGACTTTCTAAAAAATCAGCGTTGGAAAGCGGTTGTGAAAAGGCTACCTGGCAGAAGGCCCCTGCAGCTGTCTGCTTTCTGTTCTTTCCCCCGCAGGGGAAGGACCTGGCAATGCGAGTGACTCTGGCAAGGAGATGCTGGCCAAGACGGAAGTTTCTCTCACCCTGACCAATAAATTTGATGTTCCTGGAGATGAGAATGCAGAGATGGATGCAAAGACAATTCTGCTGAAGTCAGTGAAAGCGAAGGGGCTCGTTCTGTGTGTGCTTCATAGTTCTGTGATGCTGATTGTGCTTGCCGTTAGCCATTTCTCCCAAGAAGGTCAGGGCAGAGCGAGTGAGGTTGTGTCATTGGAAGGTAGGCTAGGCCAATGGCTAGTGACTTGCCCCAGGCCATCCACTTTGCTTCGAGACTGGGCCTAGGTCTGCCCAATTCAGTGTTCCTACTTTGCTGCCCGATCAGCCCTAACAGATAGAATATTTTTGACTCCCAGGGGCTCTGTGGAGACTTGAAACGTGGGACTGGCAGGTGGCTCTTATGTTCTGGGTGTGAACTTTAATAGGAGGGGATGTAAAACTTGATGAACCGTTAATCTGACCCACCAGATTTCATGAACTCTTACAATTTAAAAGTGTGTTCTGTGTTTTCTGAGATCTTCCCTTGGTTCTGCTTGACATATAACCATTTTTGAATCACTTTTACATTTCCATGGTCCTACTGGAGGTGGTTTTCAAGGGCCCAGCTGTCACCTGGCAGGTGTCTTCATGCAGTCTTCTGACAGTAGTCTGTTGGTAACTTCTGGCTCTCTCCTTTTGAGGCTTTCAGCAAGGCAGTGCAGTGGGACAGAATAGCCAGAATTTGCCATTTCTTACCCGTGCTCAGCTGAACATAGCAATGCTCTCAGTTGCACAGGGGAAAAGTTAAACGTTTTTTTTCCTTTTATCCCTAGTACAAAGCGTTTAATTGTGGATGTCATCCGCTTCCAGCCCGGAGAAACACTGACTGAGATCCTGGAAACTGCAGCCACTGCAGAGCAGGTACAGGAAAATAGTTCACGCTGCCCTCCTAGGTTTTCAGGTGCCCACCCACAAGGGCTTGTGTTTTGTATTGTCGAAGGCTTTCACGGCCGGAATCACTGGTGTCTTGTGTGGTTTCTGGGCTGTATGGCTGTGTTCTGATAGCATTTTCTCCTGATGTTTTGCCTGCATCTGTGGCTGGCATCTTCAGAGGATCTGATGGTAGTAAAGCAAGTGGAGTCTATATACCTGTGGAATGTCCAGAGTGGGAGAAAGAGCCATTTGCCTGTTAACAAGTGTAAAGGATGCAGTTAGCAAGCTTGATTTGTGTGTGTTGGGTGGGATCCACCCATTCAGCATGTGAGTAACCATGAAGAGAGCGTAATCAATTAGTGACGGCATCTGCATTGTAGTAGCCTGGCCTTTTGATCCCTTTGGTTGTTTACTGCCCAGAGTGGTGGGGGGTGTTCTGGGTGGTGTTCACTAGCCCTTTGGCTGCTTGCTGCCTGGACACATCCTTTGTCTGGGTGGTGTTCATTAGTCACTGTCTTGATTCTAGTGTTTTTCAGTACTGGTAGCCAAATTTTGTCCATGTGCTTGTGGACAGTTTCAGCAGAAAGGAAGAAGCCATGAAAATGACGCAGATGCCCTCACTACTTGATTATGCTGTCTTCATTTGGCACCCATTTTGTGGCTTCTGTACCAGGCTGTGTCAGAATGTCAAAGGTGCCCACAGGTTCACGGGTTGGGAGACCCCTGGTGTAGAGACCGAAGGATTTTGTAGATCAGATGACGTGAGCTCTGGAAAGTCAGAAAAGTTGGGCATAAATGGGCATAAATATATTGCTAGTCTTTTAAGATGCTGCCACACTCCTGCTTATTCTTCTTGTCATGGTGTCCTCAGGCCAGGAGGGCAGGGCTCAAGGAAACCACAGTGGGTGGAGGGACCGGGAACAGGGCTTAGAGGAAAAAGTGTCTCACAACCATTCCTCTGATCATCTTGCCCAGGAGTCGGAGCATCAGAGGGTGATGCAGAGACGAGCTATTCGGGATGCCAGAACTCCTGACAAGATGAAGAAGTCGAAAGCTGTCATGGAGGACAGTCACTTGAGTCTTCAAGAGAAGAAGGAGAAGATCAGACTGGGCCTGAAGAAGCTGGCAGAGCTGGGCGCGGTGAACCCAAAGAACAGATACCAGGACTTGATCAATGATGTCGCAAAGGCAGGCGCAGAGGGCATGTGGGGGAGGGGCGGGCGGACGGGCGCTCCCTGTGCCAGGTGTGCCCCCAGCCCCTCTGAGTGATTAAAAGGACTCCCTGGCTCCTGGCCTCAGAGGGGGTTGCACTACTGTCATGTGGCAGTCGGGCTTTTGATTCCCCCAGTTCTGCACATGGGACCCGTGGGAATCTCTCTCTCGGCTTGATCATGAGTTACAGAATTTCTCGTCTGATAGGACATTCGGAATCAGCGACGTTATCGCCAACGAAGAAAAGCTGAATTGGTGAAGCTGCAGCAGACACACAATGCACTTAATTCCAAGGCAAATTTCTATGAGGAGCAGGTGGATTATTACAAGAGCTACATCAAAACCTGCCTGGACAACCTGGCCAGCAAGGGGAAGTAAGTGCCTGTGTCAATCATGCCGTTGTCTCTCGGGAGCCCTGGCGTGGGGGGCGCGGACAAAGAGCTCCTCTGCAAGTTCTTTTGCAGGAGAAGAGCGGGCTGTCCAGTTCCTAAAGAGGCACGGGCAGATGCTAGCGACATCCTTCCCCACCCACAGTGTGCCAGTACCCCTCCCTAGCAGGCCTCGGTCTACTCTTGTGCCTGCCATTCACTGCATAGGCATTTGTCAGTTGCGATTCTGTAGCTGCTCCTCCACAGCTGACGTTGCCCATGCTCTTCCTTTTCTGCTTCAGGGTCTCAAAAAAGCCACGGGAAATGAAAGGAAAGAAGAGTAAGAAGATTTCCCTGAAGTATACAGCAGCCCGACTGCACGAGAAGGGAGTTCTGCTGGAGATTGAGGATCTGCAAGTCAACCAGTGAGTGTCCCTTGCTCACTTCAAGAGAGGAACTTTGTGACCGGTCTCTCTCTTCTGTGGGCAGGCTCCGTTTTCCCAGGCACAATTTTGGGACATTTTTTTCTAACGTGCAGTATGTACAAAAAACATGGCAGCAGCGCCATTTTTGCTAGGCTATTTTTCCTGCCCAAATTTCCGAGCGGCCTTTCCCAGGTCAGACGCCTCAGCCACAGGGAGGTCCAATCCAAGCGAGAAACGGTTAAATGACTTTCAAAAGCAACACCCCTTGGGCCCAAAGTGATCCAGGCTCTGAAAACGTTCCTAACAGGGCTGTGACCAGTAAGTGGCCCCGATCCTCTGGGTCAGGGGTGTCCAACTCTGGCACTTCAGATGTTCATGGACTACAATTCCCATCAGCCCCTGCTGGCATGGCCAATTGGAGAGGAGATATAGTTGCTGTATTCCTCACATTCCCCTTAACATAGCTGCAAAGCAACTAGAGAGCCCTCTCATGCCGGGCAACTGTGACCCAGACACAGAGGGGGGTGGGATGCTCAGGGGAAGAGCAATCCCTGGACAACTCAGCAAGGCTGTTCCAGGGTGAACACTTCCAGAGGCTCTCAGTAAAGGTTATCACAACCTTCGTCTACCAACTCGTAGTCATGCAGGTTGGGCAGCCTTCTTCTTCCTCTTCTACCTTTGACTCGCCTGGATGCTAAAGGCTTCAAGCCTGTCACACGATGTCCTTTTCTGGACTTTTTGATAAAGAAGAAGAGTTTGGATTTATACTCCCCCTTTCTCTCCTGTGAGGAGACTCAGTGGCTTACAAACTCCTTTCACTTCCTACAACAGACTCCTTGTGAGGTAGGTGTGGCTGAGTCCAGTATCTTTCATCTATAGGTTGAGAACCTTTAGGTAGGTTTCAGAGTTCCCCCTGCCAGGGTTGAAAGCACGGCAGAGCATCCGTGTTTGTTTTATGTTTCTTGCCCTCACATTTTGCTAAAATGTCCTGGCCTCAACATCTGTGATGTCATAGCTCCAGCTTTCTTCTTCCTGTCCCATGTCATGGGTGTCCATCTCGGTCAAATGCTTGGCAGGTCAACTGCAGAGAGACTGGCCATTTTTGTTGGTCAAAGCTATTGGATTTGGGGTCCAGAGTAATGAAAGTGTGTTGGTGTACTCCTGTATTGTGACTGGGTGAGTTTCAGTCCTGGACATCATTTGGCCATTTTCTCCTTGTGCTCATTGATCATGTGACCAAAGCTAATAAAAGCAAGATCCTAGAATAAAATCTGGTCTGGTGAAGAAGGGGAAGCAAAGCAGAGGAGTTCTCAACAGTTCTGTTGATCTCTAAGGTGTCGTTGCCCTGACCTCAATGGCTGTTAAGAGCCAGCATGGTGTAGTGGTTAAGGATCTCGGACACCCAGGTTTAAGTCCCCAGTCTACCACGGAAACTGGCCGGGTGACCTTGGGCCAGTCACAGTGTTTCTTGCCTTTGGAAACCCCACAGATTCACCATAAGTCAACTGGGATTTGATGGGTAAAAAAAAGGGACTAACAGACTTAAATCAAAAAGTTTCTTAGTGTTTTTCCAGCATTTGGTGGCTGGAAAAGTGGCCTGTCCAACGATGAACCCACAAGGAGTATTGAATCCCTTGATGTTGACTCTGAATGGAAAGCCAGACTGTGACTGCGTGTCCCTGCTAAGCCAAGAGCTCTTCACCTGGACTCTCCCTTTGCTCTTGAGCTGTCGTATTAGCTATCTAACGTCTGCCCTTCTCTCCAAATCACGTAGATTCAAAAATGTGATATTCGAAATTGGTCCCACCGAAGAAGTTGGAGATTTTGAAGTAAAAGCAAAGTTCATGGGTGTGCAGATGGAGACGTTTATGCTACATTATCAGGTATTTATTTGATAAATATATTTATATCTCATCTTTTTCTCCATTCAAATAAGTGTAATGTGGCTTACAAAAAGCATGTGCAAAATATTTGCACACAGCGGAAGACCATTAAAGCCAGTTAAAGAGACAAAACCCCAGGTGAGCAGCCCCCAAACTGCCAACTTTTCAAAAAAGAGATGATGAACCTCCATCGTACAGAACTGCTGTGTGAGAACCAGAGCTGGGGCGCCCTCCTGACTTGCTCTGGGAAGCTGTTCCACCAGGACCGTGTCACGGCTGCAAAGTCTCACGACCACAATGTGGCCAGTCAGATCAACTGGAATGTGAGAGAAAGTCCTTTAACTCTGCAGGTTTGTCATGAAGGTGGTGGGGGGAGAAAGAAACTCCAAGGCAGGAGGCGGGAGTGGCAGGGAAGGCGCAGGCAGCGGCCCATCCAGCCCTGCCAGCCGGGGAGTAGGAGGCAGGGCAGCACCTGCCACTGGACCTGAAGGCAGGAAAGGACCTGAAAGCGGAGGCAGAGGAGAGAGAGTGGGTCGAGGCCTTGCCCGCAGCACCAGCAGGGGAAGAGGGGGCAGGGAAGTCTGATGAGCGGCTGTTCTCATGGGGACCCCACGGGGGGAATAGGGGGCCTGCAGGTGGGGGCAGGGACTGTGAGTGAGACACAAGGGGAGGGGAGGGGAGGGATATTGGTGGGAGCCTGGATGGCCAAGGAGGATATAGCTTGCTGGGGAAGAGAGAGTGCGACCCAGCAGCTCTGTGGTGGCGAGAGTCTTGGCAGGGACCACAACCCAGTGGGACCAGAGGAAAGGCTCGGCGGGCCTCTGAGACACAACTAGGCATTCATGCGTGCATTGCCACCAGTGTACCAGATGGGAACTAAGCTAGTGGAGCATGAGCTGATGCGTGATCCATTTGTGATATATTCACGTTCAGATGCCCAACTGGGATTCCACTGAGCAAACAGGAAGTTTGGTCTCAGAAAGACAAAACTTCATGGGGAAAAGGAAACACATAAGGGAACACAGAAGCAGTTTTTGAAAAACCCAGTAAATCCTGACTCAGCTGATTGTCACGTGTTAATTAGGAAGCTCTGGTACGGACACCCCCAGCCAAGCAAAGCAACGTAGATTTAGGAGGATGCACCAAAAGTAGTCAAAATGATGAGGGACCAGCAATCACCCAGATTAGGAAGGGCTTCGGAAGTAAGAGCCAGCAAGCAGAATTGAGCGGGGGAGCATGTCGATGTTGCAAGAAATTGGCAAGTCAGATTCGAAAGTTGTCAAATTGCATATCCTAACTAGAAGACTTCTAAATGAAAAGGTGATTTTTATTAAATATATAAAACCTTTAAGATGGCATCACATTGTCAAGTGAAGTCATTCACTTCTGTGCTTCTGTTCTTAGGAAACTAGAGAATAAATTTGTGACTGATGTAAGTTGTGTGAAAAGTAGCTTTTACCTCTTATGCGCAGCCATCTTCCGCTCCTGTTTTTGACATGCGCCGTGACTGACCTTGTGCTGTGCTTTAAAAAAACCCTGAATAAACAACTACTGACCAGCCGCTGGGCAAGATCACATCCACGCTTTGTTCCCAGCTGCAACTCTGTGTGCGCCCCGCGGCCCCCCCCCCCCCCCCCAGGTAGTCTTGGTATGAAAAGAATACTGGCAAAGACCAACTGCCTTTTCTTCTTCCCATACCTTGGCTAACACTAGCCGGGTGGGGAGTCTCTTCGGTAGAGTCTTATTGGAGAATTGAGGATGTCTCTGCTCCGTTGCAGGATCTGCTGCAGCTGCAGTATGAAGGTGTGGCTGTCATGAAGCTGTTTGACAGAGCAAAAGTCAATGTTAACCTCCTCATCTTTCTCCTGAACAAGAAGTTTTATGGGAAGTAACTCCTGCTCCTCAGTCAACTGCGCAAAGAGCAGTTTGTGTTTGCTTCTGCGTGGGTTTTTTGTCCAGTGGAACTGAACCCCGTCCCGCATCCAGACTTCGCTGCCAAGTGCCTGGAGTTGGCTGTCGAGGGCCTACCTGAAATACTGCTATGCCAACTCTTGAATATATAGTTTCCTGGCTGCCATGCACATTAAATCATTACAAGAGTCTCTCTCTAGTGTTCAGTAAATATTTTTTGCACGAGTACTTGGGGGGGGGGGGGGGGGCAGCAGTCTGGTCCAGTGTGGAAGAAGGCGCCCCGGCCCCACTTCTGGACTTCAGTCTTAAGAGAATCAACAGAAGCCATGAGAAACAGATTCTAATAAGAGTGGTGAAACTGGTCTTGCCTCTCTGGTGTGAGTAAGCCACAGAACGTATCCCTCCTCATTTTGCTGTCCTGAGAGGTAGATGGGGCTGTAGGAATGAGAATTATGTCTGTCTGTGTGCTGTGCCTTGCTTTTAGCCAAGGGTTGGAAAATCTCCCCTAGGATATCCGGCAAACAAGGTGGTTACATGAGTCACTTTGCAGGGGGCGTGATCTATGGTTTCTCATCAGGCTGTTTCCTGTGCTACCTGTAGCTTTTGCAACCTGATTGAATGGCAGATTGAATGACATCGCTAACACTGAAAAGATGGAATCGGATTCAAAGATCTGTCGAGCCTGGAACATTGGGCTGTCAGGGATACACTGAGGTAGAAGAAGAATTGGTGTCTGTACCCCACTTTTCTCTACTTTAAGGAGTCTTAAAGCAGCTTACAATCACTTTCCCTTCTTCTCCCCACATCAGGCACCTTGCGAGGTAGGCCACTCAGCAGACTTTATGTGGAGAAGTGGAGAATCCATTCCTGTTCTCCAGGTTAGAGTCTGCCGCTCTTAACCACTACGCCACACTGGCTCAAAGCAAATGAAAGGCACCAGGTATAAAAAAGAGGAGGAGGAGTTTGGATTTATTACCCCACTTTTTCTCCTATAAGGAGACTCAAAGGAGACTACAAACTCCATCCCCTTCCTCCCCCTGCCACAGACGCCTTGTGAGGTGGGTGGGGCTGAGAGAGCAGCTAGGGGCAGCCTGGCGGGAGGAGTGCAGAGGAGACCCCGCAGATTGGACAATGGCTCAGCCCAGCCCTCTGTGGCTTTTGTGGCCGCTGAGTGTTCCTCCCTCCCTCCTTCCCTCTGCGCTGGCGAGTCCGGCCTGCCTGGCCCTTTTTTGAGCCGGTTGCTGCCTTCCATGTTGCACAACTGGGCGTGAGGGCCTCCAGCAGTCCTCCACAGGGGCAAAATGTTGGGATCCTTCAGCTGTGCTGGTTTCCGTCCTCCACTCCGCACAGCTGTGTTCTGCATGCAGAGATGTCTGTGTTGTGGGTGCCCCAGGCTTGGCATCCTGTCCCCCAGACCCCCTGACACTCACGAGGGTTGCATGCCACCCGGCTCTTGGCCAAGCCAAGCTCTACCAAAAGCCATTGCAACAGAGTTGTTGCAAAGATTGTTGTGACGCTGCTTTTAAAAATGCAGTTGGGGCACAACAACCATGACAAACAAAATTCTTCAGGCCAGCATTTCAGGAAGGAAGCCAGGAAAACTCCGCAGGCCAACCCTGGAAACTGACAACCATGTGATATTTTCAGGCCTGAAGATTGGCAACCGTGGCTTCTTCATCTTTGTGGCCTCTCAGTGCTGGGACTGTGGTTGTACAAACTGGCCACAGAGAAGAATAACGATACAGAGCTTATGGCCTCCATTATAGCCATAGGACAGCATGCCAGACTGTTCATGAGGGCACTGGAACGGTGGCTTCTGTCCCAGCTGAGACGCATGACCCATCCCCCCTTCAGAAGGCCCTCTGCCCCAGACCAGTATTGAGAACTCTAGAATGGTGGTCCCCCGAGGGGAACCTGGGGAGGGGTCTTCCCTTTGGGGTTCCAGAATATAAGATCATGGTCACCACTGATGCATCCCGCTTGGGACGGGGAGCGCATTCTTAGGACAGGAGTTCTAGAGTGTTTGGTCACGAGGCTCAAGACTACTGCGTCAAGATGCAATCGTTCTCTTGCATTGGGCAGTCAACCGTTAGTTGACCCCTGCCGTACACATCGTGGGGGAAGCAAATATGAGGACAGGTTCCTTCTGCAGATCCTTCCCTGCATTCCACAAATAAATCACAAGAAAACCCTCATAGGCCCGGTGCTTGAGAGAGGAGGCTTCCTGGATATGGAGTTATTTGCCACTCCGACCAATGCCAAAACCAAATGGCCCTGCTCAAGAGCAAGGAGGGGACAGAATGTGTTGGGCAATGCATTCCACAATGTTTGGAAAAGGATGTTCTGTTGTGCATTCCCTCCAATCCCGCTCATGCCCAGGGTTTGGAGGAAGACTGGGAAAGGGGAGGCCCCTGTGTAATGCTGACTACCTTCTGGCCTAGACAGGCCTGGTTTCCTGCTCTGAAAAGACTGGCCCAGAACAGCTTCGTCATGCTGCCAGTCCATTCAGATGTACTAGAGCGGGAGGGTGGGATGAACCCAGACATTCACCACCTCCGTTTCACAGTGTGGAGGATCCCACTTTCCTCGGGAGGTTAGAGAGGTCCTCCAACAAGCCAAGGATCCCTTGACTAGGCCGTCATGTAGACTAAAGTGGGACCGCTTGGCTTGTTGGAGTTAAGAGAGGGGTGTTCCCTGCCAGGGACAGCGGCACTGCAAGATGTACTTTCAAACCTACGTGAACTGGAGGGCTCGGGTCTGAGGTGGTTGCCTATCAAGGTACACCTTGCAGCCATTTTGGCCTTTCTGAAGGGTTACAAAAGAATTGCAGTTTTTCCCCACAAATGTTTCTTAAAAGGTTTACTGAATGTAAACCCACCAAGCACCACAATTGTCCCTCAGTGGTGCCTGATGCTAGCTAGATCGATAAAACCTTTTGAACCATTATCTGTGACCACCTTAAGCCCGCTGTCATGGAAAGTTTGTTTCCTGGTGGCAGTGTCATCTGCCCACAGGATTAGCGAAATATCAGCCCTGGGAGAAGGTCCACGAGCTCTAAAGATTAACTGCGGAAGAGGGGGGCTGAGGCCAGGCTTGTCGTTCCTGCCAAAAATAGTATCTAAGTTCCAGCTACCGCTGGAGCTCATTCCTCTGAACTTCTTCCCAAACCCAGCATTGGAAGGTGAGAGGGTTAGGAGCAATCTTCCCACCCAAGCAGCCAAGTGACGAGGAGGAGGAAATTTTGACTGGTTTTCCACCTTCAGGGAGAACTGCAGAATCGCTTTCCAGGTTTCCAACATCCAGGGCTGGGCTGGAGATTTTTTCACATCTCTCACAGACAGCAGAAAGGGTTCTAACACCATTGCATGCAGTAAAGAACTGAGCAGCAGCCCTGACAGACATCTCTTGCAACTGGGATCCCTGGGCCTCTGATGCACGCGGGGGAATGGAAGCATCCTTCTCCACCAGCGGTTCTCAACCATTGGGTCGTGACTCCTTTGGGGGTCAAACGACCCTTTCACAGGGGTCGCCTAAGACTCTCTGCATCAGTGTTCTCCATCTGTACAACGGATAAATGTTAGGGTTGGGGGTCACCACAACATGAGGAACTGTATCAAAGGGTCGCGGCATTAGGAAGGTTGAGAACCACTGAGCTAGAGGATGTGGAGGAAGGACTGGGGGTACTCCAACACTCCAAAGTTTTTCGAAGGTAATCATCTTACCCAGTCAAAGGCCTTATTTTGGTCTTATTGAAGTAGCCATTGTTTCTTCCCTTTGACTTCCCCTGTGTGAAAAGCCAGATGAAAAATGTGCACTCCTTCAGTGTTAATTTGGCTAAAGTCCCTTTCTCGACTTCTCTTTCCAAATGAAGCAGAAGTTGTCTCAAAGTGAATGTGAGACCCAGTAGGTACATTTTGACTAGATAAGCAACGGGATAAGGCTTGTGTAGTAGACTTGGAGACATAGTTAGTAAGTATACCCTAGTTTGTCTTACAAGTTACACAGTATTCCAGCCTTTCAGCAGATGGAGGTAGGACCCAATTTATTACAGGCCAAGCACAGCAGCAGAGTACAATGTTGTCTAATGAGATCAAACCCACCACACTGGAAGCAAGCTGGAGGATGGCCACTAAATCTAGTCGCCTCCTGTTGCTTTCCCCAAAACATATTTTGGGAGATGTTGTAGATTGCTTCTATGATCCCAATGCAAAGCTGTAACGACCATGTACTTCCCTTTCCATATTCCCCATTGATGTGGAGGGGAGGGGCATCAACACCTTGCAATACTTTTGCAGCCAATAATACAAGTCCTGTTCAGGAATATTTGTTGTTCTAAATGAAAAGAACTTCAATTCACCCCTTAAAGGGGGCGCAATGTCACATTCATGCAATTAATTTGTGCCATAGTTAATTTGTTCCCAAAACCTTCCCCCAAATCTTTGGTAGGCTATTTCAGAGACTAAACAAACATCTGTTTCTCAAAGGCCAGGGAGCATAAGAAGAGCTAAAATGTCTGTTCTCAGAAACCCAAACGATGGTCTCAAAATGGAGGGCTCTGAGAGAGTTTAGTCGTCATCTTGTGTGTCAAGACGGGCAAGAGGGTGGTCAGCTGCTGAACTTTCCCCCTAAAGGTGCTTGGCTGGACCGTGTGGCTAGCTGAGCCTCACGGATTAGGCCCCAAGCAGACCGTTACTTACCCTACTACTTGCACCCATCCCAGTTATCAGTAGCCAGTAGTCAGAAGAACAGGGCAGGAGTTCTCCTGGGTCCTGACTCAATCAGTCTCTCTTGCCTTTTTGTTGGAACTCCAGAAAAGTTATCTCTGGCTTTCCTGCCAGTTTACTTCACACCATCTCAGAATTCATTTTGGGGTAGAAAAATTTGTCTTTTGCCCTTCATAGGTTGTGTGGGCTCTGGATCCTTGCGTGGAGCCCCACTTGTTTCAGTGCTCTTTGCTTCTGGAAACGCTGGTCCTTCTCCTCTTCAGCCCTGCTTTCCCTGTACATCTCTTCAAAACTGGTAACTGTCACCCATCCAACCACCTCCGTTTTCTCTTGTGTGTGCAGTTCATAGCTTGAAATATATTTCATGTTTGTATTATTTTCATTCTTTAATAAAAACCTTTCAACTATACAACTAACTGCTTGAGTTCTCACCAGGAATTATCCTGGTATACCTGATACAAATGTGGTGGGATTGGTGGTACACAATTAACCCAATAAAATACAAAAATGAACCAAATAGTGTAAAACAAAAAGTTTACTGCTTTAAGCAATGCTATTTTACAGAAAGAAATACTCTCACCTAAATCATATACAATATTCTTATTTGCACTTTTAAAGCTAAAGTATCGAATAA
Organism: Sphaerodactylus townsendi; assembly: GCF_021028975.2. Taxonomy (NCBI): domain Eukaryota; kingdom Metazoa; phylum Chordata; class Lepidosauria; order Squamata; family Sphaerodactylidae; genus Sphaerodactylus; species Sphaerodactylus townsendi. Next base: position 6,496,807 of record NC_059441.1, read on the forward strand.
CGTATATCAATATATAGCACTTCCATTCCTCATGGAGCAGCAGTGGCGTAGGAGGTTAAGAACTCATGTATCTAATCTGGAGGAACCGGGATTGTTTCCCAGCTCTGCCGCCTGAGCTGTGGAGGCTTATCTGGGGAATTCAGTTTAGCCTGTGCACTCCCACACACGCCAGCTGGGTGACCTTGGGCTAGTCACAGCTTCTTGGAGCTCTCTCAGCCCCACCTACCTCACAGGGTGTTTGTTGTGGGTGGGGAAGGGCAAGGAGATTGTCAGCCCCTTTGAGTCTCCTGCAGGAGAGAAAGGGGGATATAAATCCAAACTCTTCTTCTTCTTTAATATCTTCTCTGTTTCAGATTGAGTAGAAAAATAAAGACCCACTCGAGAACGTCACCAGGCAGTGGGTTTTCCGTGCGCCATCCAGGGAGTCAGTCTTTCATAGCTAGTGATGCGCTCATGATGTTTTTATGTGAGTGTTTCATTGTATAAGATAGAGTCGCTTATAACAGTAAACGTTTTGTTTTGCACTATAATGTCTTGCATTGCATTGGGTTATCCTGGTATACACAGACGACTGATCCCAGTCGCCCACTCCCACTCTCTGTCTCCAGCAAATTCCCCCAACCGAAATGCCTACTGAGGGTAAGACCACCAATTGTATTCTCTGTCATTGAAGTATTGATCACAAGGAGCAGAATGTTATGAGACCAAGACTTGCCATCAGTAGAAAAAAGTTGTTCACGGATTCCACAGCTGCAATGAAATACAAGCCACAAGAACACATAAGCAGCATTATCTACTCCTTCTGACATATGAAACAGCCATATCCCAAACAAACCATTTGTCTGCTCTGGAATTATTTCCTCTGATTGGCAGTGGCATTCCAGGGTTTCAAGCAGAGATCTTTAAGAATGTAAGCAAAGCCCTGCCGGATCTGATGAAATGTCCATCGTCTGCAGATCTTCCTCTGTGGGATGGGAGGGGACGTACAACTTGCCTTCCTTACCCACCAGCATGGCTGGGGTGGCCTGAACAAGCAGGCCTTTCTCAGACTGCCCCCCACCGCCCCCGCCGGCTGAGCCTCAGGTGGGCAGGATGTCCAAAGCAGGGCCTCTGAAGATGAACATCATGATCAGGTGGGGTCATAGGGGACCAAATGATCCTTATGCTGCCTTTAAGCCATACGGGGCTTCCAAGGTCAATCGCAGCCCCTTGAAGTGGAAGTCAACTGGGAGCAAGTATGGGTGGAACAAGAATTTATAATCTAAGTTAAATTATGTTCAGGTAGCTGCTTTAAGCTATGAAAAAGTGAGATATAAATATTTTAAATGTAACCAAAATATTTCAGGAATCATTTCTTGAGTATAAGATCCTCTATGAATACATGCATGGAAAATTCTGCTTGAGACAAAGCCTTTTCATCACAAGGATTTCCCCAGCAGCCCCACACACATGCCTGCCCTGGGCCTATCCGCCGATTGCACCACTGCCCCTGATAGCCCTGCACAGAGAGGGGAACCAGACGGTAAGTGTGGTGGAAACTAGGCACGGTGGCAGGATAGGATACAAAAGGGGTGGGTGAGGGGTGAGATCCCCTCTGGGTTAACAACCAGCTCTGAAAGCTCCCCTTCTTCTTGTTCATTCCCCAAAAGGCCAGTCTTGCTGTTAGAACAAAGAAAAGATGCAGAGTAAGTCACACTCACCTGCCCCCGAACACTGGAGGGTTTCCAAGCCTTCCATAGACTCCAGGAATTGCTGCTCCAGCCAAGACGTGAAAGTGGTGTTCTTCCCAACAGGCACAATTTCAATGGTGGAATCCATGAAGATTAAATCTTGTCCTTGGAAGTTTGTGGAATCGAACATTTTAAATCCATTTCCATTGTTGTCGTCTCCAAAGAAATCCTGAAATCCAGGCAGAGACTTCCCATTGCACCAGGAAATGTCTCAAAGTAAATACATTTAAAAACATTTCCTAGCAGGCCTAGGAGGTGCTGGGACAGATTTCTTGCAGCAAAGGCTGCTTGGGTTCACAGTTGTCCAGGAGGGGGGCGCTACAGGCCCAGGGGCAGAAGAGGTTCCCTGGCGGGTTCTGGTGAGAAAGAGCTCCTAAGGGAGTCAAAGCACGGTTGAGAGAGCGCTCCCACCTGCCAAACGTGGATGCCTTTGAACACAAAGGGTGCGACGGAGCCCTGGGATGTTCAGGCGGGTAGGCAGTGAACACCTGAGAACCCACTTAGACGCCCTCATAGGCAAATACATGCACACAAGCTACTCTCTCCAGAGCCAGGAACTAAAGTGTATGACCTCCCTAAACATGCCCAGTGCTGCTGCATACTGCCCCTTGGGGTGCTATGTGGGTTGTTTCAAACAAGAGGGTTGGCATTACCAAGTATCTGGTGCTGTCACAATAAACTAAATATGAACTACTGTGCAATTTGAAATCATTCTTCAATAAAAAGTTCTCTGCAGCTGTTTTACCAATTTACCAATTTGTCTTAGAATTAAAATTGGGTGGATTACAGATGCTAGCAATAAACACACATAGAAATAGGACTAGAAAAGACTAATAGTGCAATTCACGAGGGGGGGGGAGTGGTGGAAACAGCACGAGGGTGCCCTGGCACAAGTGCCCCCAACGCCAGAACAAGGGGTGAATCTGCTGGTGGGAGGGCAAATACACCAGCTCCAAGGAGCAGCGACTAAGTGGGGCACAGATGGGCTGGCACAGAATGGGTGCCAACGTAACATCGGTGTGGAGAGCCACACCAGAGTGAAGTGGGGTGGAAAGGGGGTGGGCCTGGGGCTTGAGGGATTCGCAGCATGGGAACACTCCCTTTCCCAAGTGTGAATTTACACCTGGGGAAACTGTGGGACAGCCCATAGGGGCCAATGGTGCTGGGGAAACCTGGTCCATGCACACACATGCCGGGATGCTTACAAGGGAGAAAGGGCTTAGGAAGTACCCCTCTGGCCAATGGGCAGGCTCAGGCCAAAGGCAAGCCCCCTTGGGGGCCAACGGGAAGGCAGCACCCACTTCATAATGGCCGGGGATACATTCCCCAATAGGCAGGAGGTTGTGGCAGGGAGTGCTGCCAGTTGGAGTGTGAGAGTGCGGTCCAGCAGTCCAGTCAGAGAAGCCTGGGTGAGGAACGGGAAGGGGTGGGCAGACCACCCTTGAGAGCAGCGTCAGACAGGTTGGCCATCACAGCATCCCGACTGACGGCAACCATGTTCTGCAGAGCCACGGAGGAAGGAGTGGCCGTGGATTCCCCCCTTGCATGAGCCAGCCCACAAGACACTGTTCACCTTGGCCAGGACCTGAGGTGTGGGTCCCAAAGGGGTCAGCATGCCCACCCCTGGCCACCAGCCACAAAGCCTCAGGTTGCCATCGGGGTGCCCCAGGGATGCTGGGACCTACCCCCAATGCTGCCCCCCCATTCACGAGCACAATCCTGAGCATGGGGTGCAGTGAGAGGCAGACTGCTGGCAGGACTCATGACTTCTATGTGTTTCCTACCCCACAGGTACTGCTGGAGAGTCCCTGCAGAGGTGCTTCCCCCCCCAGCCATTTGGAGGCCCTCCTGCAGGCAGTCCGCAACTTCCTCTGGAACCTCTTCCATGCTTTGCAGGTCCTTCTGCTAGACGCCCCTCACCTGGCTCCTGTCCCAGGGCTAGCAGGGTGGGCAGCTGGGTCTTTGGGCCCCTGACGCTGGCCACCACGGCCGCCATTAGCCCAGCGACGCCTCTATTCCACCCCCTTTTCTGGGGGGGGAGCCACTGTCCCACTCACCTCACCTTCCTCTGTACTCCAGATGCCAGAACATGGGACAAATATTTATTTACTTATTTATTTACTTTATAGTCAGCTTTCTCACTGAGACTGAAGACAGATTTTACTGTGAAAGTCAATGCACGGAACAGGTGTTCGTTTCCTCCCATACTTTTCCAGCCACAGAGCTCCAAAGTAGATTATAAGGACAAACACTGTATAGACTCAACCCTCTTCAAACCTTTGTTATCCTGAAGCAGCATATAGCAATTTTATTGCAATCATGTTATTAATGGTTATTGTGCTATTACTGTAAGAATAAGTTGGGGGCTCCAGTGTGGATAAGAAGAGCCGCAGCTCGGGGCTGTCCTGGAAAAGGCAGGGCTCTCTGCCTACTTGCAGGGACCCTGGGAAATGTAGGGAACTCTACCCCTATGAATACACACAGATAGACTGCCATCAGCTGAGACGCCCCTCATTAACCTGGCTGTCTAATCACCGCTGACAAACAGGAAGTGAGATGAACTGGCAGGGTTTTGATCCCCCCAAGCACCCAGATATCCTATTTCCAGCTCAGGATGGTTAGCCAGCGAGGGCTGAACAGATCTGGTCAGTCACACATGCCATAGAAACAGCAACTGTAAGTTACTGCAATGCAGTGCTGGGCTAGCATCTGGGAGAGTTGGTTTCAAAAACCCCGGTTTGCCACAGAAGCTTGCTGGGCGACCTTCGTCCCGTCACCCCCTCTCAGCCTGACGTCTCTTGACGGGGTTGTTGTGAGGATAAAGGGGAAAATGTTGTCAGGCCCCTCAGGTCTCCACTGTGGAGAAAAGTGGGTGTATTTCTAGTTAATATGTAAACATGCAAGCCACAGGGTGCCTTCGACAATGGTCTGATTTCTGGTGTTGTAACAGATTGCAACAGGCTGCCAGATTTGTTTCCCAGCCCAGTTCAGAGTGCTGCTGCTGCCCTTCAAAGCCCTGAATGGTCCTGGGCTGGCATAGCTGAAGGATCCTTCCCACCCACGGAAGTCCCACCCACTCCTTCAGTCGAAGAGCAGCTGTGTCTGCCCCACTTGTCCTGCTTGCCTTGAATGAAGGGGGCCAACGGGGAGGTCTTTCACAGGGGCAGCACCCAGGTATCCACGCGGGCTTGCCCATCAGTCATTCTTTGCTGGTGGCTTGATTCTGGTTTGCTACTGACTGGATGCTCTGACTCAACAGCTGTTGTTCCTCTTATTGGCACAGGCTTCTAAAATGCCTTCTCAGGCACGCTGTTCTGCCATTGTTCAGGTTTGTTATATTTCTTGTGCAGCTGATGTTATCGCTTCTTCTTTCAGGCTTTCAAAGTGGGCCTTTTGTGTTTTTAGCTGTCTAAGCAGCTCTGAGTACCAATGTGTTGGAAAGACAGAGTGGAGTCTTCCAAGGGGTGATGCGTGCCATAGCCATGTCTTTGTGCCCACAAGCCCAGCCTCTGACGGCTATGGAAGCATCACCAAGGGGACCTAAACACACTTGGGCAGAGAGGCGGGTTGCCATCCTCTAGGTGGAACCTGGAGATCTTCAAACCCCAAAGGCCAGTTCCTTTGGGGGAAATGGCTGCTCTGGAGGGTTTACTCTTCTCTGGCATTGTGTCCTTGCTGAGGTCACCTCGCTCTGCAACCCTGCTGCCCTTCCCAGGATCCGACCCTAAACCTCCAGGAAGTTAACAACCAATAGTTGGCCACCCTAGCAGTGAGGGGGGAACAGGGGCTCCTAATCATGACCACTGCTTGTTTCGAAGGAAGCCTTCTAAGTGCACCCAGACACGCCGACGGGTACCTGAGCTTTGCTGAGAAGTCCATACACAGCCAAAGCATTGGTCTCTGGGTGAACCATGACGGCACGAGCGGGCACCTTGCCCCAGTGACACCGGGCAAACTGGCTGACTTCAGCACGGGCCCCATTGGGGCACAAGAGCTGGAAATCCCTCGAGTGCAGCAGGGCGGCCCAGGAGTTGTTGTTGTTACCTGGTAGGGAAAACTAGATCAGTGAATAGATCTGAAAAGGAAAAGGAGAGATTTAGGGGCCAAAACACTCAGAAAACAGCACCCTACCATCTGTGTTCTCAAAGACTGTAGAGTGTTTGACAAAGGCCACATCACCACGGTGCTCAGCTAAACACCTGCAAAAAAGATGGCATCATGGATTGTTCAGTGCAGTTTATTACAGACAAAGAATCCAACCCTTGCACCACCACAAGCTCTGGCCCTGCAAAACAGCGTTCTGAAATCTGCCTGGTCTGTGGAAGGCAAGATCTGGCAGCTCTATCCGCCTTCCCTGGTCTCCCCTGTTGATTTGGAGAGGAAATGCTCCTTCAAGGATGCAGCATTTGCCATTCCAGGGGAAAAAATGGAACCTCCCAGGGCTGTGATCAGTGTTGTATTTCAATTTCTGTAGCTAACATCCATAAAACATCTCAGCCTTGCACAAATACATCTAGAATATAATTGTTCTGAGGACGAATATCAATGGCAGTGGAGGCCCAAGAGGAGGGACGGAAGTAATCTGAGCAACAGCCAGCAGAGGGCGATGACAACGCAAAGACGAAGAAGAGGGACTATCAGACCTGTGTTTCAAAGTCAGACGGGACAAAGTTCACACAAAGGTCCATTACTGACACTAATTGCTTTGTTATTTCTCATTTTGGATATTCCTCGTCATAGCAATATAACAGAACAGAAGGCACTGAAGCCAACACCACAAGTTAAGCATGTGGCAACTAATGTACCGTGTTTCCCCGAATATAAGACAGTGTCTTATATTAATTTTTGCTCCCAAAGATGTGCTATGTCTTATTTTTAGGGGATGTCTTATTTTTCCTGTGTTCTGTTCGTCGGGCATGCTTCCAAACAAAAACTTTGTTATGTCTTACTTTCGGGGGATGCCTTATATTTCGCATTTCAGCAAAACCTCTACTATGTCTTATTTTTCGGGGATGTCTTATATTAGGGGAAACAGGGTATAATCAAGAAAACAACCAATAGGCAAAATACATCTTACACATGAAATGCAAGCGAAAGCAAATTAGCCTTCAAGAGGAATCTTGAAATAGTGAAGTTCTGAATCCCACAGGGAAAGTGCTTCAATAATCTTGCGGTATTTTGATACGCAATCCTGATCATGCCCGTGAATCCACACATTTCTAATGTCGCCTTAATTGCCTATGTGAGTTTCAGTGTGAGGTTGTGAAGAAATGTCTCTCCTGCATGAGTTCTTTCCTACATCTTCACTAAAAAACAATGAAAGTTTTGCTGTGATGGAATGTAATGTTAATCACGTGTAATATGCAATTCAGGCATGGTTAGATGTGCATGCATATTTGACATGCAAGGTTTAACAGTATATTGCTTACAGAGTTTTTCTAATTTCTCATAAATTATTTCTCCTTTCGACAGAAGAAGTGATGTTGATGCTTTACCCGTGACAGCAGCCTCAGTCCCTCCCATCTCCCATAACTCCCTGTATGTGGCAACCCCATTTTGTAAAATCAGATGTTGGGCTATGTTAACAGCAGCTACATAAACTGGCCACAATTTATACTCTCTAAATCTCTCAGATTTGGAATTCCATTAAATCTGCCTTTTCTTTAATTGGCAAAACTCTGAGCAAGAAGCTTTGAAATCTAACCTTTCCCCTGAAATCAATTTGGGTAGAATGGGAACTCTCCCTAGAAGCTAAAATGACTCAACTGAGGTTGTCCTGCACTGGTCAAATGATGAGAAGACAAGAGCTGCTGGAAAAGACAGTCATGTTAGGGAAGGTTGAAGGCAGCATGAAAAGAGGAAGCTCAAACACGAGATGGATTGGCTCTATGAAGGAAGCCAGGACCCTCCGTTTGCAAGACCCGAGTAAGGCTGTTAACAATAGGACGGTTGGGAGGACATTGATTCATAAGGTCGCCAAGAGTCAGAAACGACTTGACAGCATTCAACACACACAGAATAGGAATGGCACGGATGCCTGTACAGGACTGAATTCTTTAGGGTAGGCTGTTTATCTATTCAACAGTGTTTTATTTGGACAGATCAAGAATTAGATTTATTCTAAATAAAAGTTTTAAGTAATACATTAACTATTGTTTGGGTAGGACATTCAGGGTTTCACTTGAACTGGAAATAAATACATAAACCAAGATAGAGGGCTGAACTCTGCCTAGTTTGGTGGTCGATGGCAGACCCCCACCACAACGCCACTACTATTTATTACTCCTTTTATTTTTATCCAGAACTTTTCAACTGACCTTCTGGCTTCCCAGAATCAACACCTGGCGGTCATGGATTTGTGCCCGTGTTTCCCCCTTACCTGAAGGCTCCGGTATCGTTGTAATAGTGCTCCTTGTCATTGGCATTGCATTTATAACTCCCGTTGCCATCACCAATGCAGAGTTCACAAAGGCTGGCTGGGAAATCATCCCTCCTGGCACCAGGAATGCAGCTGGCCGAGAAGAAGGCACTCACCGCTGGAATGGAATGAGAAGAGACTTACTTTGCTGGGGACACAAGAATGACACTCACTGGAGCTTCTTGAAAAGGGAAAGGAAGGGACTTGTGGGACTGGACACTGAGCCTGGTCAGAATTCCTGCAGTTCTCAAGTGACATTCTCAAGTACATCTCAGCGCCCAGAAGGGCTTGAGCCAGCAGGATGACAGGCTGAGGTCACAGGCTGACTGATCCTTCCAGTCGTGCTAAGTTGGTGTGAAATTGCCCTGCACTATATTAGCACATCAACAGAGCTCAGTCGTGTCTGGTAGCAGCTTCCTATGGCATGAGAAAAACCTTTGCCCTCACCAGCTCCCTGAGCACCTTGGAGTGGACACAAAGCAGGTGTCCTGCGGCTGTTACTCCACCACTAGCGCCGCATGAAGCTCCTCGACACCGAATCAGACCTTTCTGTCCACCAGCTGTGTCTAGTAGGGCCTCCTCAAACTGGCAGGGACTCTCCACTGTCTCAGACAGAGAAAAATCTTTCCCAGCGTTTGCTGCCCGAGAGACCCCTCAGCTGTGCTGCTGGAAGACCGCCATTGAGGGGCCGCTCACGACCTCCCGCGGCAGCTGATTCCACTGCAGAACTGCACTTACTATGAAATATTATAACACTGTTATAAAATTACAACTCCATGTTGAACATGTCTTTTAAGTGTAAAGTGATCAGAGGCGATCCCTCTTTATGTCAAGAAATGCCATTAAAGGTTTTTGATTCTGATACGATGAAATTGGTTCTTAATGTCCAGGCAGAATGTTTCTACCCATCACTGAAACCCATTCCTGTGAGTCCAATCCAGCCTGGTGTAGTAGCGGTTAAGAGGGGTGGACTCGGAAATGGAGAACCAGGGATGATTCCCTCCGCATGAAGCTGTGCTCCCCCCCCCCCCGCTTCTCCCAAGCAAATCAGGCACTCCTTTCTACCTCTGCATTTTCCCGCTGCTTGGCAGAGACCAGGCTCCGCCCCCAGAGGGCCCCCAACCCCCCACTTGCCTTGTGGGAGGCTGCAGCCCCGAGGCTGAATGAAGCCCCTCCTTAGCAGGATGCCGAGAGGCATGCTCCATCCAGTCATCGACCCGTAGCCAGCATGGCAGGACTTCTTCCCTTTGAGCTCGTGGGTGGTGAAGGCATTGGAGGCGTTTCGCCGCACAACGGCTGTAGCGTAGTAGGTGTCCTTCGTGTCCCCATCTGGAAGAACAGAGAGAAGCCCAGACGCCTTCTTCCCCTCTCCCTTGACACGCACCTTTCCCACCCAAGAACTCAGGAGATGTGTGAATTAACCCGCCAAGTCTTCCTGGGTCCTCCATGTGGTGGAATGCTTGGCCGGGGCCCCAGTGCCTGCCTTCCGGCATCTAATTTAAGTGCTGCCTTCATCAGAATCATCATCCCCTGCAGTTTTAAATATAGTTCTTTGAAACTATTAAACTATCGAAACTATTTGATGTAGGGGGAGGGCGGTCTATAAACCCAATTAATAATAATAATAATAATAATAATAATAATAATAATAATAATAATAATAATAATAATAATAATATGAAACTAATAATTTGAAACTAATAATAATAATTTGAAACTATTAAACATAGTTCTTTGGAAAAAAGAGCATTTATATTGCCCGGGACAGCTTTTAGCATTTTCCACAGTTGTGTCCCCCACTTTCTTTCCCGTGGCAGCAGGGAGCCCCAACTGAATGGGGAAGAAAATGGTGGGTGCAATTATAGAAAAAGATAAGTCTTGCTAATAGTTTGTCCCAGGAAATATAAATGATCTTTTTCAAAGAATTATGTTTAGTAGTGAAGGAATAATGATCTAGACAAAGGCGGCGCTTAAATAAGGTTGTTAGGCGCTGAAAGAGAATCTGCACTATTTCAAAATGTGGATCATGCTGCTGCAACCTTCGCCACGGCATGCCTGACCGCACGTAGTTCTTTCAGTGGAAAAACACATGTTGATCTTTATGCATTGGAGTTAAGGGCATTGGTTGCATTTCCATCTGTAAGATACACAAGCAGAGGGCTTTATTGTGAGATCCTAGTTCACCTGAAGTTGAGCGGAAATTTTTCACACCCCCTTTTCTTAGTCACAGTAAAAACATTTGTGGAGGTGGCAGTGCCCCCCTTGTCCTTGGTCCCCCAAGCATGTGCTGAAGGGCGAATCCAGGGCTGGGCCTGGAATGAGACTGCCAGAGCAGGAAAGTCATGAGGCGCTGGCATCAGAGGAGAGCCCGAGTGGAGCTGCGGAGAAGCTGCTGATGCAACTGGGGCTCTTCTGTTTGTTCATGGGGAGTCTCTGTCCTCAGCTTCCCCACTTCCTGGTGAGCCTCCTGCCTCCAGGCGGCTGCAGGGTGGCTCAGACACACCAGCCAGTGTCCTCTGGCTCCCTTACCTGCGTAACGTTCCCCGGCAGCAGGCACCAGGCCATATTTCTTCCCAGCCATGTAAATATCCTCCCCTGCCAAAACTACAGCATCAATGTCTCTTTTCTGCAATTAAAAGGAAAACAAGGGTGTGGCTGGAGGAGAGCCCTGGAAGCCTTGGCTGAGTCACTGGGGTGGGGATGGGGGATGCTCAGCTCAGCTGCCCCAGAATGGCACATCTCACACCTCACCTCTTATGCCAAGAGACCACAGAAGCAGAATGCAGTAATGGATGGCACAAGAACCAACCCAAGCCCTAAAGGGAATGACCAGGAAGCCCACCAACCCACCAACAGGACCCCCTGAGAGCCACGGAGTTCCAGGGTGGACAGAGCCTTTTCCGCTGACTAGTCCAGACCCTGGAGCACCCAGGAGATACAACGTTGAAGCAGTTGTGTCTGGGTTGCCGTCAGAGCATTGAAAACAGAGGGGTAGGGTGAGGCGCAATGGCACACAATGCTGTGATGTCACTTCTGATTTGTACCTTGAAGTGATGTCATGCTGCTCTAGTAAACCACTGTGTATGGATTTCTAGCATAGACACACATTCCTGGAATGCCATGACCTCAATTCTGGTACAAACCAGCAGTGATGTCACAGTGTTGCACGTCGTAGGACAACGTCACTCCCTGTTCCCTACCCTTTACTCCCAGGCAAGAATATATTTTGCTCCCGGGCTAGAACTCCCAAGCTGGTATAGCTTGGAGTCTGGGATGAGCGCTTGCCCACATCCCCCCACCCCTGGAAAATGGTGTGCCTATTTCTGAAAGTTGTCTCTGCTTGAAGACCCCCAGCCTCAGTCTGCCCCATCCCAGTCCCTGGCAATGGGCTTTTCATGGTCAAACTGTGCTTACTGTTAGAAGTGCCTCCTTACCCCACTGAGTCCCGCACCAGCTGGCACTGCAGGAGATGGGAAGGCGGCAGAGGAGCCTCTTGCAGGGAGGGTGAAGGCCGTAGAGGCCCCAGAGGCCTTGTTCAAAGGGGAAGGTGGGGAAGAGAGGAGGCTGAGGCCCAGCAAGCCCACAGCTGAGGCGGCTGCAGAAGATGGGCTGGAGAGGCAGCTGGGACGAGGGAGAGGAACGAGAGGGCAGAAGGGATATAAGGAAGTGGGAAAGGGCGAGTCTGGGGCTGCCGCCACAGCAGCAGGGAATGTGGGTGGGGGTGCGAAGAGACAAGGGAAAGGGACAGCTCCATGGTGGGGAGCAGGAAGGAGGGAAGAGGACCCTGAAGCCCAGACCCCCTTTGGGAACCTAGACCCCGGTTCAAGCTGGTCCCCACCCTGTGCAGTAACAGGGTGGGAGTCGTTCACACAAGCTGTAAACACCTCTCCCTATGAAGCAACAAGGGAGAGAGAGAGGAAGGGTGTGAAGGCTCAAGCCAGACCGGGGAAGGGAGGCAAGGAGGCCTGCTAGGAGGAGGGTGGCGTGGGCAAGGGCTGCCCCGTACACCCAGTGCTTTGTGGGCACGGTGGTTTCTTGGCCCTTGGGCCATTTGGGGAGGTCATCGTCTGGGGAGACCAACCCCCAGGTTAGGGAGGAGGGAAGGGCCCAAAGGGCCCAGGCAAGGGGGGGGGGACGCCACAGTGGCCGACTTGCCCATCCTGTTTGCCCTCCAAGAAGGAGAACAGTTTGTCCTTTTCCAGGGAGGCCTCGATCAGACTGGTTTCTTCTCCAAGGCCAGCCTTTTGCATGCAGTGATAGGCTTGTGTTGCCCCCTCATTGCTAGTGTGGCAAGAAGTTGCCCCTTGGCAGGCTGCCCAGACTGCCCGCACAGCAGTGGCCGTCCCCCTTTCCCCAGGCCAGGTAGGCTCTTGGCAACTCTTTTAAAAAAACCAGCGACAACTGTCCCGATATCCACCTCATGTCACGACCGTGTGTGTCACAGGGGCTCTGAAGGCCCAGCTTTCATTAGGAAAAAAGAAAAAGGCTCCAGCCTCTTTGGTAGTGGAGATATTCCCCGCCCCGCCCCGCCCTGCCCAACATCTCTGCAATGGCAGCGGACGGGGACATCCTTTTTCTGTTTTCCATGAAACCCCGGGAGGTTAATGAAAGATTTTTTAAAAACCCTGCTAACAACAACATTGACCTCTTGGCAGACAATTAGTGGTTGGTGGGCCATAAAGACACCACTCGCAAGCTGCTGATCAGCTCCTTGGTCTGAGGGGAAAAACATTTTTTCCAACAATATTTGTAACTGTTTTGGATACACGAGGCCAGGAGGGAAGCGTGGCTTTGCAGCAAAGCAGCCAGGTTCAAGCCCAGAAGCACCTTCAAGACCAACGAGATTTCCAGGACGGGACTTTCAGAGTATTGCTGGACTTGAATCTTGCTTGTCTGAGAACCTGAAACGACCTGCTTGGTCCTAGGTCCAGTTCCCAGAGTTCCCAGTTCAAAGGGTCAGGCAGTGGGGGTTGAGAAGGCACGACAGTGCAGAGGTCTCTTTCAAAGCTGCTGCTGCTGCTTCCAGATCCCCCCAGACCCCTTCTGCACAGCAAATGCATGACGGGTTTCAGTCCGGCTGAGGTAACACATCTTCCTGTTTCCGCGTTCTCATGCATCCACGCAGACAGCGATTGGAGCCCACGGAAACAATCCAGGTTGCTGTCGTGCCTTTGCACAGAGATGCGTCTTTTAACAAAAAATTACTTCCCACTGATGCGTAGCTACACAGGCATGAACAAATGAACTCCCACAACCATTCTGATGTCTCACTATATGACCATCTGCACCTGTGTAGCTACGCAGATGTAAGCCACAAAAACATTTTAAAAAGCAAAACAGAGGTGAATAAAGTGCCTCCCGCCCAGCCGTTTGCTTGCGAGTGGCTGCAACCAGGGGATTTTTAAAAGTCTTGCTAATAGCGCAATTCTAAAAAAACCCGGTTTGGGGGAAATCACATGGGACAGACTCGTTTTAAAAGCGGGATCTGGGCAAAGTTCCACCCAAAACAGTTTTTTTTAACCGTCCTACACCCATGTTTATTGCTCCGTATGGAACAGGCCCTAGAGTTATATGCTGCAAGCTTGGGTGGCCCAGGAGGCATGGCCTGCCGTGGGCACAGACTGGCAGAAATTCTGCTGAAGCCTTTGGAGACTTCCACACCTGGGGCCCCACCTGGATCCATTCCATGCACTGCTCTGAACTTGCTGCAGAAACACAGTGGATTTCTGGCTTCAAGTTGTTGTCCTGAAAGGCCGTGGCCATTTCGCTGCATTTCCAGATCTCCTCTGTTGACAAAACGCACCAGCGCAGAAATCTGGGCAACCCTACGAGGAAGCATCAACATTGGAAGGGCTGAGGCAGAATCCACACGGTTCACTTTGACATTAACATCCTCAATTGAAAACAGAGCCTACATTTTGAACGTGCACGAAGACACAACATTCCAAGTCACAGCCCTGCTCTGTCTGGATCAGAACTTCCTAGTCTGAGAGGGAGGTGCTCTCTGGAACCTCATGGCTAGAAATTTTTTTCCTATCTCGACAACCCGAGATCTTTTAGGGGAGATGTAGGGGAAGGAACGGGGGACACCGCTGGCACTCCAACCATCTTTTAAACAGTGGGACCGTGGCTTGCCCCCTGCTACCCTCTCACTTGGGGGCTTCCCCACTGCCTCCCTCTCTCCTCACATTTTCATTCCCTTCAGTTCCACTTCTGGGAGCTGCTGTCAACAGTTTTGAAACTTATTTGTCCGGTCACTTTGGCATCTATTTTCTTGTCTGCCTGCCTGAAGTCACTTTTTCCACCTCCCACAAAACTGTCTGATGAGAATCTGGCAGCTCCCTCCCCTGTTACTTTTCAGTCCAAATAACTGGTCAAGGTCTCTCCTTTCCTGGTTATGGAGGCAACTTCCAGGGTCTGCCAAACTTCTTTATATGCATTTGTTTAAAACATTTCTATACTGCCTTTCAACTCACACAGAGTCCTCAAGGTGGTGCACCTAATACCAAAAGAGAGCCATCGTGGTGTGGTGGTTAAGAGCAGGTGCACTCTAATCTGGAGAATTGGGTTTGATTCCCCACTCTGCTGCTTGAGCTGTGGAGGCTTATCTGGTGAGCTAGATTAGCTTGTGCACTCAAAACATGCCAGCTGAATGACCTTGGGCTAGTCACAGTTCTTTGGAGCTTTCTCAGCCCCATCAACCTCACAGAGTGTTTGTTGTGGGCGGAAAAATGGAAAGCAGTTTGTAAGCCCCTTCGAGTCTCCTTACAGGAGAGAAAGGGAGGATATAAATCCAACTCTTCTTCTTCTTCTTCTTCTTCTTCTTCTTCTTCTTCTTCTTCTTCTTCTTCTTCTTCTTCTTCTTCTTCTTCTTCTTCTTCTTCTTCTTCTTCTTCTTCTTCTTCTTCTTCTTCTTCTTCTTCTTCTTCTTCTTCTTCTTCTTCTTCTTCTTCTTCTTCTTCTTCTTCTTCTTCTTCTTCTTCTTCTTCTTCTTCTTCAGCCAGGGAGGAGGCCAGCGCCAGTTACTGGAAGCAGGCCAAACAGAAAAGGAAGTCTTTGTCCTCTGGAAGAAGACAGCAATAGACCAAGACAGACGAATCTCCCTGGGGAGGGAGTTCCAAAGCTTTGGAGCAATGACCAAGAAGGCCCTTTCTTAGGCTGCCCAGTCTCTGCAAGAGCCAGCATGCGCCACGATCCGCCCATTTCTGGTTTGATCCTGTCATGTCTCCCAGTCGGGATGTGGGATTCTCTGTCTCTGCTCTTCCCCTCCCTCTTGGTTACTGTGGTTGTTCTTTCCTGCTCTCTGTACTTTTGCTTGCCAGGCAATGCCTTGCCAGCTCACTAGACCCCTGCTGTTGTAGTTCTTACAGTATTGTGGCATGAGGCTGCATTGGCTCAGGACTGTGGGACTGGTGGGGTGCCACCTACCCTTGGGGACTGGTAGTCAGGGGTGGTGCTGGGTGACATGAAGGCATGATGTGGAGGTTAATGGAGGGCATGTTGTTGCTTATGCTTTAGTTCTGGCAATAGAAGTCTAAATGCTTACTCCCAATGCTGTTTTATAATGAAGAAATCATCTGAACACAGAGTCTCGTTATTGAACAATCCAGGGACATGACAGCAGGGTGCAGTGGTTAAGAGCAGCGGGACTGTAATCTGGAGGACCAGGTTCAATTCCCCACTCTTGCACATGAAGCCTGCTGGGTGTTCTCTCAGAACTCCATCAGCCCACACAGAAGCAGGGAATGGCAAACCACTTCACACACACACACACACCCCCCTGCCTAGACTTGGATGGCAGGACACCCACAGCAGGGCCTTCCAATACGACTGGAGCAGATCAGTGTGGATGAAGGCAGTCCACAAGGCATGCTGCCCTGTATCTGTTCAGGACCTTAATGGTCAATACCAGCACCTTGAATTTGGCCCAGAAACAAACTGGGAGAACAAGCGTAGACAGAACAAGACTGGAGTCATAAGGTCCTTAGGGCCAACTCTGTTTTTTTGTATTAACTGCACCTTCCAGTCCTCAAGGGCAGCCCCACATAGAGCATGCTGCAGTAATCTAATCTAGATATTACTAGGGGTGCACCACCGAGGCAGGCAGGAGCTTTTCTGTCCAGGCAGGGCTGGGGAAACGCACCCCTGGCCACGGCTGCCTCCTCTCTATGCAACAGGAGACGCAAGGGACAAACCTACTCCTCTCAGGAGAGCTCTGTCCCATCCAGAACAGGAGATAATCCATTTCCTGGGTCAGCCCTTCCCCTCACCAGAAGCACTTACTTGTGGGGTCACAATCCAAGCCCCGGACAGCATGTAGGTACTCCTGCCCCAGCCAGGCCTGGTAGGTCTGCTCCTGACTGGGAACCAGGTGTGTGGTGGAGTCTTTGAAGAGAAGGTTCTTCCCACCATAAGCCGTGGAGTCGAACATTCGGAAAGGGGAGGCTTCACTGTTGAACTTTTGCTGTAACCGGCAGAGAAGCATCGGTTAGAGCCCTGCACTCCTGAGGCCCCCCTGTGCCCTGGCAGGTGACTCCAGGAACAGGGGCTGTTTCAGAGGAGACCCACAAGCCCAGGGCCTTCCTCACCACTCCGGATGAGCCTTTCCTCAGCTGAGCACTGCCCACCACTCCTAGAGCCAGACTGGCAATTGCAAAAGTATGGTGTAGTGGTTAGTGCTGGACTAGGATCCCTGCTCTGTCATGGAAACTCACTGGCCAACCAGGGGCTCATTCCTGGTTACCTGGGGCCAGTCACGTTCTCTTAGCCTACAAAGCGGTTGTTGTGAGGATAAAATGCAGAAAGGCAAGCCACTGAGGGGAGGAAAGTGGGGTATAAATAAGTAGCTGGAGACATTTTAATATAAAACTATGCTCTTAATGTCTTATAACATCTGGCTTCGAGGACCTCAATCCTGAGAATTATCTACTGGCTTTCTGCCTCTTGGGAGTTGTTGAAGGTGGTTTTCCCCCCAATGTATTTACTTCCTTTTTACTCTAGTTTTAGAGACCCAAAGAAGAAGAAGAAGAGTTTTGGATTTATATCTCCCCCTTTCTCTCCTGCAGGAGACTCAAAGGGGCTGACAATCTCCTTGCCCTTCCCCCCTCACAACAAACACCCTGTGAGGTAGGTGGGGCTGAGAGAGCTCCGAGAAGCTGTGACTAGCCCAAGGTCACCCGGCTGGCGTGTGTGGGAGTGCACAGGCTAATCTGAATTCCCCAGATCCCCCAAAGTGCCTTTCTCGTTCATCTTCACAACAATTGGGTAAGGTAGGTCCAGCTGAGACTGTGTGACTGCCCCAAGGGTGCCCAGCAAACATCCAAGAGTCCAACAACAACACTCTAAACACTGCATCACGCTAGTTCTCTGAGAGCCCTACCAGGGAAAAAGTGACTAACAGGCAGATATTCAATTGGTAAAGCTTTCTCCATGGAAAAGCTGTACTGCTTGGATGTATCTGACTTGCAGCAGCTAAAGAGAACACAGCTCTTTCACACAAAAATGTGCTGAGTCAACACGAGGGATCCCCGAGCTTGATGGACCTCTGGGCACTTCTCAGATGTTGAGAAAGAGTGGGACGCCACATCCCAAAAGGGCTGGCATGAGGGCAATTAGAGAAAGCTGGCAGTCCTATGCCAAGCCTCTTCCTCTAGTGAAAGGTAGACACCCCAGTGCCTTTCTGCTCTCTGCAGACCCCAAGTGGTGCCTCCCGTGATCCTTCCGTTTCTGTGATGGAGGACTGGCTCTCGGATCTGGGGAAGGAAATGGGTGCATCAGAAGGCACTGGGGCTCTGATATGTGCTGCCACGGCTCATCTGGCTCGTCAGGTGATCGCTATGACTGCAGAGGAAACACTTCACTCTCTGCCCAACGTTCTGCAAATGCTGCCATCAGGACACTCCCACCTGCCCACCCCACACGCCACGGCCTGCTGTGAATGGAGGGGACCAAATGAAACTGAAGAATGCTGGCAGAATGCAGAGCCTCTTTGAGACGTCCTCCTCCCATTTCATTTAGTCCCTGTGGAGCTGCAGAGTGCATCTGGAGCCCAGAAGCCCAGCCTGAAAGGACGCGGTAAAAGTCAAAGGCCACCTGTCCCTGGTTGAGCAGCTGAAAGACGAGGCTCCCCGGAGTGTCTTGCCTGGCCACCACAGCGTGAGCAGGAACTCGTGCCAAGTGACACCGGTGCCACTCTGTCACTTCTGCCCTGGTGCCGTCCCGGCAGAGGAGGTGGAAGTCCTTCGGCTGAAGCTTCTGACCCCACAGAGGAGGATCTGGGCCTAGAACCAGGATCAGAGTGGCACTCAGGCTGCTCAGCAGCAAAAGCCAAGAAGCCGTCGCCCTGCAAGTCCCAACATGGGGCGGCCAGCTCCAGCGTGAGAAACTCCCGGAGATTTGGGGGTCGAGAGTGAAGAAGGGAGGGATCTCAGTGGGGAATCCTGCCAGAGCTTCCACCCACCAGAGTGGCCATTTTTCCAGGGGAGCTGATCTAGGGGAGTTTCTCAACCTGGATATGGCAACTGTATCCCACCCCCCCCCCCCACCAGTGCCAGGGAGGACCAGGCAATCGAGAACTGCTAGATTCAAGTCTGGTAGCACTTTAGGATTTTCCCCGGTATAAGCTTTTGTGGGTCAAAGCTCTCTTGGGCAGACACAAGTAGGAACAGAGATCTCTGAGGCTGATTATATACTGGTGCTCTTGCCTCGTGGCGAAGGCAGATTACTTTGGGGCAGAGCTTCTGTACAGATGCCGTTTCCCCCCTCTCACACTCACTGTGTGGTAGACCCAATAATCTCCGCCGCTTGTGAGAGTGGGGAAAAGAGCAGCCTTTCCCCCTTCTTTGCAGGGGAGATGAAAGGAATGACCCCGTGTCATTCTTTGCTTGGGGCTTTTTGGCTCCACCCACCTCCCCCACTCATTTGTACCATATTAGAACTACCAAAATAATGATAGATCTAGTACAGGAATATTGAAATAACAATCCTCTCTTTTCTCCAGCAGCAGCAATGGCAGAAAATGTGTGTGCGCGTGTAACAGGGGAGACATGGTTCCCATCGAGGACACGGTCCCCATTTTCAGGGGAGCATGGTCCAGGGAAATGCTTTGCCACTTTCATTTGGGAGTGTCATTTTTGGAAAGGGGCTACAATATCAACCTAACAGCAATATCGATATAACAGCAATTTAAAGGGCTTTAGCGAAGCCAGCTACGCGGTGTGATGCGATTTGCGCCTTTAAGGGTGAGCTGATGGGCAGAGTTAATAGAACCAGGAAAAGCAGAACTGAGAGAGCCGGGAGAGTTCAGCAGGCTGTGGGGTGCCTCCTTGTCTGTCAACAGAGAACCACAAGGAAACTGTTGGAATAAGCGACGTTGGCATGCCTGGACACCGGGGGGTGCTGTGTATCTCGCTCTAACTGCGATGTTGCCTCTCTTGTTTGCCCTCCTTGTCTGGGCCAGCAGACCGCCCACTAACTTCCTTTCTTCCCCATGCTGGTTTCACTTCTGTCCTACCCTTTGACCTGAGCGCATGGTCAATGGCAGCCTGCTCTGTGGGGCTTTCCCACTGTAGCATCCTCTCACCTGCACACACGTGATGGCGCGGTAGAGTGCCCACTTGTTCACTGGGAAAGTATTCTCTTAGACTAGGGTTTCTTTCTATCTACCTTTTTCCTGGAACAAAGCTGTGAACTGGAGATGTAAGTTTTACCTTTTACAATTTATCTCTTGAGAAGTTTCTATAAACTGCACTCACACACACTACTGGGCAGATCCATAATTCTAAACCAAATCTAACAGAAACCCCACTACAACCCCACTGCACAGTGAATCTAGCGGATTTCTACAAGGCACACTGATGAGCGCATACCAACTGTAAGAGGTTTTGTTGCAAAATATTAATATTACAATTTTAATTTTCAGCTATGGGAGAACACCAGGAGAAAGGAATCCGCTCTCATGACAGCTCCTCTCACAACAAGAAGTTCTGTTTCCGACAAGCTAAATGTGTGAAGAGCGTGCGGAGAAGGAGCTGATCCCACCTGCAGCACAAAGGCTGGGCACAGTCCAGACCAGTATTCCCATGATGCTCCCTGCTCAGAGTCCCCATCTGCCTGGCAATCGCCCGCTGATTCATGTGGCTGCCAAGGGAAGGGGAAGAAGGATTTGCATCTTTTGTTCGATCACATCACTTCCGGCTTGATGCGAAAGTGCCGCCACTGTGCTGGGGGATTCTCTAGCACTCTCCCTCAAAACTATTTGGAAACTATAGAGTTCGGGGGCAAGTGTTAGAGCATTCCCCCCGCCCCCGAAGTGTGATGCAAGCATTTCTGCATTAAGCTGGGAGTCACATCATCATGCGGGGATGCCCATCGCTGCCCTGAACCCAACTCCCCAAAGGGAACGCTGCCAGCCCTACCTCTGCTCCCGATCCCAGCCTTGCAGCTATGCCCATGTTTCCAGCAAAAAGCCTTTTCTACCCCCGTTTTCCTTCATTCTAATTTTCATTACATGGTTGCAGTAAAAGCAACTCTCAGCCAGAGACGGACTCACCATTTAGGGCATCCACAACAGTGCTGTGCTTCACAAAGGCCACTTCTCCCGCCTCTTCCACGAGACACCTGCAGGAAACCGAGCCCACGCCATCAGCAAGGCCTGGAGCTACACAGAGCTGCGATGATGATGCAGACAGTGATGGGACAGTGACCACGCAGAAACCCCTTCTCATCCTGCTGCCAGGAGGCTTCGGAGCCAGGGAGCCAGGTCAGCGACTTCTGTCATGTGCTGCCCCCCCCCCCCCCGCCTCCTATGGCAGCAGTTTCTTTTCAAAGGCACAGCAATCCTTTTTGGACACAGGCTGGCAACTGGAGGTGTTTAAAGAGAGGTTGGACGGCCATCAGTCAGGAGTGCTTTGAATGTGTATTCCTACATGGCAGGAGGGTTGCACTGGACGGCCCTCGTGGTCTCTTCCAACTCTATGGCCCCTTCCGCACATGCAGAATAATGCACTTTCAATCCACTGTCAATGCACTTAACAAAGTTTTGAGGTAGCTCACAGAATCTCCTACATCTCAGCTCATGCTGGCAGGGAATTGCAGTCCATGGAGATTGGCTGTGCTGGCAGGGGCTGATGGGAATTGCAGTCCATGAACATCTGGAGCGCCATAGGTTGGCCACCCCCAACTAAACCATTAATCTAGAGATCATAATTTTATTAAAAGAAATGGGTGATAGTATTCCTTTTTAATGCTAAGAATTTTAATCTGAAAGACTCCAGCTGCCGGGACGCGGCCTGTTCTGGCCTGATTCTGTCACGTCTCCTGGTCAGGAAGTGGGATCTTCTCTCTGGGATTGGTTAGTCCTGCTTCCTTCTAGGTTTTCTCTCTGGCATGAGCTAATCTGCTCATGAGGCACCTGCTGGCTTTTGTACTTCAAAGCGTTGGGGAGGGTGGGTGGTTTTGGGCTGGCAAAGGCTGTGGGATCTCCTTCCTGTGCGACTGGGGGGGGGGGGCTGTGCCCCTGGGAACTGCGTGTGATGTGAAAGGGGGAGGATAACAGAAGTAGTTTTGGCGCATAATCCTTAGTTCTGGCAACGGGAGTGTAAATGCTTAATCCCGAAGCAGTTTTCAATACAGCAAATTGTTTGAACATGAAGTCTCTGTCCAGGGGCCTGGCAGCTGCATTACTTTTAGCACTTAAAAAATGCTATTCCTTTGTCTTATGGCTCACATTCCCTGAGAAGCCATGGCCGACTGACAGGTACAGGTGAGTTTTTAAAAAAGCCAATAAACAGTATTGATGCAGTGCCATTCCTGTGCATGATGTGCTGGTGGCAGAATAAATAAATGCAGGTCCTGCTCTGAGGGACTCCCAACAGGAGGCTCTATGATAGGAAGGGCAGCAGCTTTTACTGATTCAAACGTACAGTGACGCTGCAATTCACGCCTTGGTGACTCTCAGATGAGACTGCTGATAGGAGTGAAAGCTGAGCAGGTTCCGGAGAAGGGGAAGAGGTGGAAGGAACAGGAAGACGCTGATGGCTGAGGTACAGATGCTGCAGTTGCAGCAGCACGCACCCCAGAGAGGAAAGCCGAGGGGAGCAGTGGGGTGCGGCCTAGGACGTAGGTAAGGGGTCTCGGGTTCAACCCCCCCATTCATGTTCGAAGCTCCGCCCACCCGTTTGTGGGTTTTTAAAACATTTTAGTGTTTTTCGGTTTTTGGCCTGCAGGGGGCGCATTGTTTAGACTAGCAGAACCAAACTTTCAGGGATTGTTAGGGGGACTCTCCTGATGATACTACCCAGGTTTGGTGAGGTTTGGTTCAGGGGGTCCAAAGTTATGGACTCCCAAAGGGGATGCCCCCATCCTCCATTGTTTCCAATGAGAGCTAATAGAAGATAGGGGCTACATCTTCGAGGGTCCATAACTTTGGTGGGGGGCAGGGGAGGGAAGGGCGGGGGAGTCTGCCATCCCTGGCCTTGGAGAGCTGCTTTTATAAGCGCTAGGCCAGGGGCGGGGCTTGGGGAGGCATGGCCATGCCCTAGGGGCAGGTGGGGGTGTGGCCCCCCAACCCCCCCATAAAAACCTATACCTACGTCCCTGGGTGTGCCCCCCTGGATTCTTGTTCCAGAAAGGGTTTGCAGGAGTCCTCCTTTTCCCACTTTCCTTTCAGTGCATCCCAGAAATCCCGTGTGACCAGTAACAGAGGACATCCTGCAGCCGGACACATAGAGGACCTCCTCAGATGGTCCAGAGCAATAGACATCTAAGCAAGAGCAGCCTCCTCAGTACCTGAAGGCTCCGAGATAGTCATAGTAGGACTCTCTGGGACTGGGGTCACATTTCCATTGTCTTGCTTCATCCCCTTTGCATAGCTCACAGAGGGAAGGAGGGTATGTGTCCCCACGGGCTCCAGGAACACAGCTGGCACCAAAATATTCACCAACAGCTGGAAGGGAAAGAAGAGCTGCAGTGACCGATGACACCAGGACAAGACGGCTTAAGCAGCAGCAGTGTTGAATTCCTCCGTTCCTCTGACCTGGAGATCCCGACAGTCATGAAGGGAGCCATACCTGCCCAAAAGCCACATTGCCTCCAGGGGCCATCCAGAGCAGTGCACTGTTACCAGGGGCCCTGGGCTGCTGGCAATCACTCCATCTCTCTCACACTAAAACCCATGGGAACTGACTGCCAGGAGCGAGGTGGCATGTTAGAAACTTGGGAGTGAGAGCCCTCGGGATGCATGTCTCTAGACCTGTGGCAATGCACAAGCAAGTGGTCCTGAGGGGAATTCTCGCTGGATGCCTGAGGGAGGAGCTGGGAGCCAGTATCAAGATCTGTCAAGGTCAGGACATGGCCGGTTCTCTTTCTCACCCACAAACCCCAGTGCCTTCCGGAGATCCCGCCCTTAGGTCTTCTGCAACCTTCAGCAATGCTGTGAGATGAAAGTACGCAAAGTGAAGGATAATTTTCCTTTGAATGAGTGAGGCTTTTATATGTGGGCAGAATACCCTCCCCCTTGACTGCTAAGTATCATCTACGTGTATGAAATGAAAGGATGACAGCGACTTGGAGCTGAGGTTGTGAGGCTCAAATCAAAGCTGGTTTCCACAAGGGCTGTTTTCACACAGTCCAGGTATTCCAGGATGGGCAAGTGAAATATTCTGGTGTGTGCAAGATTTCCCCACGGCTCCTGGTGCTAAAGCGGGCCTGCCCCGGTGTTGCTCCATGATATTTCTTTTATCCTGGGATTTTGAAAAACCACCAAATTGGCAATTCTTTTCAAAAATCCCGGGGTGACCTTGCTACAGACTGCAACTGTGTGGACGCCCGTTGGGAGCAGAACCAGTTCATTTTTCCTGCCCAGACACCTGATCTCCCCGCCTGACATTCATTCAAGCTGCCATTCAAAAACAACAGCCAATCAGAATGCAGGACACCGGGCATGCTGAAATAAGCTTGAAAGGGAAATACAAAAGTCCCAGCCTCACGCAGAACAAGCTGGAGCATTTCCTCCCACTCTTCACTGGGTTCTTTCACAAAAGGGCTGCCATTTGAACGGACAAACCAGTATTAAACTGACCAGGATGATAAAGAACCGGTATAAGTCTGCTGTGCGGAAACAGCCAAGGTGTCATGATCAGTCCCTGTTTGATTCTGCCACGTTTCACCTCCTGCCTGGGACCTGGGGACCTGGTTCTGTTCAGACCCCACTCCCTCGACTGCTTCAGTTAAACTGCTTTACTTTTCTTGGACCTGTTATCAGCTCGTTAGTCACCTGCTATTGCAGTTCTCACAGCAGTGTGGATTGTAGGTTGCTTAGACCCTAGTGGGGGGAAGGCAGTTTTGCCTTATAGTAACCATGGGACTGGAGACGTGCCATCCCCCCTTGGGAACTGGTCGGCGGGGCAGGACATTGGGGTGACAGTGATTGCAATATTGACTAGGCTTAGTTCTGGCAAAAGAAGTCTAAATGCTCATTTCCTGATGGTGCTTCACAATAAAGAAATCAACTGAAACCAGAGTCTCGTTACTGAACAGTTCAGGGTGCAACACAAGATAGGGTGTGGCCCAGCCGATGCTCACCTTTGGGTACCTGACAGCCCATCACTGCTATCCGGCCGCTATCAATGAGAAAGCCCACGGGGACATTCCATCCGACAGTCCTGTTGATGCCTGTGTGACATGTCTTGGCGCCCCTTAAGCTGTTGATGGTCAAGGAGGAATTGGTTTTCACAACGGCCACAGCATAGTAGGAGGTGCCGAGATCTGGACAGAGAAAGGTGCGGGGAGAACCCAGTGAGTGTCACTCCCTATAGCAGTGATGGCGAACCTTTTCGAGGCCGAGTGCCCAAACTGTAACCCAAAACCCACTTATTTATCGCAAAGTGCCAACACGGCAATTTAACCGGAATACTTTTAGTTTAGAAAAAACAGTTGGCTCCGAGGCGTGCGTTACTCGGGAGTAAGCTTGGTGGTAGTCGGTGGCTTTGCTTTGAAGCAACCGTGCAACGCTTCGAACGGGTGAATCACAACCCTAGGAGGGTTTACTCAGAAGCAAGCCCCATTGCCAGCAACCGAGCTTACTCCCAGGTAAAGGATCATGCTTTAGTTCTTCCCATGAAAATCAGTAGGGTTTAACAGCGCTTAACAGGGTTACCTACACTGCTTCCCCAAAACTAGGTCTCAGGTTTAATGCTAATAATCTCCCTGAAATAATTACCCTATTGTCACATGACGAACTCTATGCACACGTGCCCACAGAGAGGGCTCTGAGTGCCATAGGTTCGCCACTACTGCCCTATAGTCTGCATGCCAGGAACTCGCCTAGTGCCAATAACACCGTTTACTCCATATTAACAGCTGAGTGCAGTGTTTTCAGCAGGTGCTTGCATCCCACGGTGCTATCGCCAAGGGTGGGTCTGCGTAGAGCCAAACATTGCTCTTAAAAAAAGAAAAGTCAAGGTGCATTGAAAGGGTAGGTGGGAAGCTGGTGCAACGAGCATGCGAGCAGAATGCCCAGCAGCGATTTGTATGTGACCGAAGGGCTTCTTCGATGTGTTCAGCAGAAAGAGAAAGGACAGGGGTGAAGAGCCACCAGGTGGCTGAGTGTGACTCATGTGTAGATCAATGAAACCCTCCCACAGAGGACACCTCTGCATCCTTCTGGCTTCCTTCAAGCCCTCTTCATGGGTGCCCTTTCCTTTGGGCCCAAGAAACACAATGGATTGTTAGTGAATGTGACAATTACCAACCATGTTGTTGCTGCAGTTGTTGTTGTTATTGTTGTTGTGTATTTTCAGTTATGCAGATAGGCTTTTTTATACTGGTTCTCTGTTGGTCTCTTGCTCTGAATTTTAGCATAATTAATTACAAAAAGCTGCTGATCCCTGGATGAAAAAGTTGGACTAGGAGCTGGGAGAGCCAGGCTCAAATCCCCAGATGTTGTCTCTCAGCCTAACTTACTTCACAGGGTTGTTGTAAGGATAAAAGGGAGGAGCGGAGACAAGTGTGTGAGGAGGGAGGGTTGGCAAAAGAACATGCAAACAAACTAGCCGTCTGTTCCCAAGCCAGTCCCGCATATACTCATATGTAATATAAGTTGGCGTTTCCCTTGGGATGATGGCAACGCAAAAGCTCCATCTTTGTTTTTTTACTTCCTTCCCACAACCCTTGACAGGCTCAGAGTTCCCAAACAAAAGGAGCCAAATTGAGGTCATTGTTGGTCCCTCCACAACGGCTTTCCAGAGCTAACCAGCAGGCGCGCAGGAGGGAAGCCCTATTGAGACCACAGCACAGTGGCGGGGGGTGGGGGGCGCATAATGACAGCATCAGCTACCCTCCCAGAGGTCTCTGGGCTCATTCATGACACAGCAAAATGGCTCTTTTAGAAACGCCATGAAATACAGAAAGTGTCCCAGGCCACAAAGACATCTGCGCTTCAAATCTCCCAAGAATCCCTGGAAGCAAGGTTGAGGAGCAATTTATTTATCTTACATACTCGCGTATAAGTCTACTTTTTCAGGACATTTTTTGTGCTGAAAAAAGCCCCCCTCGACTTATACGCAAGTGAACGGGTGGCGAGCGGGTGGGGGGGACGGGTGGCCAGCGAAAAAAGGCTGGGAGCTGAGGGTGTTTTTCTGCACCTGCTCCCTGCTATGTGGACACAAAGGCAGCTCCCAGGTAAGCCTTGGGCTGTTGCTTCGCTGCACTACAGGGGGCCTGTGGCTTCATTCACAGCGAATAGTCAGTGAATAGATGTGTATATTAAATATTAAATTTATATGTTACAGAATTGTTGTTCAGGCCAGGAAGCTCCATGAATGATAGGGAGCCATGCTCATTGGGAAATCCGCACCATTGGAGCCCATGGTGGCAGGAATCCCCCCCCCCCCCCCACACACACAGGGTGCCCTGGGGTGCAGCCACTGCCAGCACCTTTCTCGGCACCTGGAAAGCAGGTGGGACTTCTGTCCAGCTGAACTTGCAGACCTGCAAAAAAGACTTGCTTTGGGGCAGCGGCTGCCATCACCACGCAAGCATCTTCATAGTGTAATTATAAGCTGTCCATGTTGAAGGAGAACCTGCAGGGACTTTTTAAAAGGGGGATCTTGTTGAGCACCTTCCCTATGAAACTCTGAAGAGATACTGTCTGTGAGAGTGATATATTCCACTTCAGAACTTTTAAAGTTATTGTTGATACCCTACTGTTTTTCTTTGAAATAAATATTCAAAAACATTTAACCTACTTATGCCTTAATTATTGTAATTTTATTGGTATCTATTTTTATTTTTGAAATTTACCAGTAGCTGCTGCATTTCCCACCCTAGACTTTTACTCAAGTCAATTAGTTTCCCAGGTTTTTGTGGTAAAATTAGGTGCCTCGACTTATACGCGGGTCCATGTATGCACGAGTATATACTGCACGGTATCTCCTGCTATTCTCCCCAAGGATCCAGGGCAGAAGCAACACTGTACCCCTCAGTCTTGGTACTGTTGTGGGGAACCGAAGAGTGCAGGAGTAGGAGAGGCAGGGAAAGGAAGGGGAGAGAAGCCAAAGACTTTCAGCTGCAGGTCAGTAGAGACTGGTCAGGCATCTGGTGAATCTTCCTAGCTCCGTGGTGGCGAACCTTTGGCACTCCAGATGTTATGGACTACAATTCCCATCAGCCCCTGCCAGCATGGCCTTAGCCATGCTGGCAGGGGCTGATGGGAATTGTAGTCCATAACATCTGGAGTGCCAAAGGTTCGCCACCACTGTCCTAGCTGAATGGAAGGAGCTCTTTTGCTGGAGGTTGTCAAGCAGAGTTGGCCAGCCATCTGCCAGGAATATGTGAGTTGCCTGGGTTGTATGTTCAACTGGGCTACATGGCCTAGAAGGCCTGCTCAGAGCTTTGGGTCGATGGGAAGCTCTGTTTTGCATGACCTATTTCACTGACCTTTTCAAATGTTAAGAGGAGTGAGTTCATATGAGAACAAACAAACTCATAAACTGCATGAGGAGATCAGTCAAGGCTAGTCCTTTGGCCACAATGACAGAGAGCGCAGGTCTCCCGTCCACTTCCTTTCAGAGTCTGGTGATCCAAGGGACGAAGGTTCCTTTTGGTGCCACCCAGCTGCTAGCACAGTTCCTCATTGCCACCACCACTGGGTTTATTTAAGCTGGAAAAGCCTAGTGCAGCACCCACCAATACCTTTTATGGCACCCACCAAGTGTTTTTAGGAAGTGGGTGGGGCCAGGCAGGGCTTTTGCCTGGAAAGGCTTCTTATTGGCTATACAGACTTTAAAGAAATGTTTGGCAGCACCTGCCCCTACAGCACAAGCATATGCACTGTGTTACTGAAGTTCAGCGCAGGCCATTGTTTTGTGGTTGGCTCTGCCTTCTGCGGCAGTCATTTCGAGGCAGCCATTTTGTTGCCATGTCAGAATTCCAAATGTCCCTGTAGCCTGAAAAGGGCTGGGGACCCTTGAACTGGGGCAGCCCATGACAGGTGACGATCCAAGTGATCCCACCTCAGCCATGAACTTGGGAATGCCACTTCCCGGTACCTTCAGTCTCTCGGATATCGGGAACTATTTTAGCAGGGGGATTGCAAGGCTGATCCCAATAAAGTGCAGAGAATGTCCACATGATAAGTGACTCCTGCCTAGTTGGCCGAGGTGTACTGGGGAAAATGGCACCTGGAGACATCTGTTCTCCGGGCACCCCCCTGCTATGCCTGGGGCAGGGCCCTCGGCGGGGCCCCCTCTCCAGCCCTGTCCTGCCCCGCCCCCTCCCAGCTGCCAGCTCGAAGCCTGCAGCCAGCAGTCCCTTCTACCCTCTCCTCTGTGGAGGACATAAGCAACTGGAAGGCTGTGTGCTGGGACTTTTGCTTTTCTAAGCTTGGAGACGGGTTCACACCCCTGAGGGGCAGGGGCAGGCCACGCCCTTCCGAGCTTATAAAAGCAAAGCCCCCCAGAACAGAGCGTTCTAGTTGCTTCTGTCCTCCCCAGAGGGGAAGGCAGAAGGGATTGCTGGCTGCTGGCTTGGAGCCAGCAAGTGGGAGGGGGGCAGGGCTTCGGACGAGCAGCCGGGAGGGGGCGTGGCTCGATGATGACATGATCAGAGCTGAGGGTGCCAGAAGATGACAAGGACTTTCTGCTGCCTTGCCTGCAGCAGGACTTCCTGTGCCTTGCCGTCTTCCGGGTCACGTGGGGCCCCCCGATTTTGCGCCCCCTTGTCACCAGATCATTGGCGCCTGGGTACAGAGGGTATCCCCTGTCCCTAGGCAAACACGCCACTGCTGGCTGGTCACAGCACTGAAAGTCCCCTTATCCCCGGTGAGAGAGAGAGACGGTGAGAGAGAGCCTTCTCCATTCTCCATTCTCCAAGCTTGGGAGGGCGCGCTGCACAAAGCCGTGAGTCATCGCAGCCAGCCAGGAGGCGCGGGAGTTTGAAACTTGAAAGGCGAGGCAAGCTTCGACGCGTCTCAAGCCTCCCGGCCTCGTAACTACGACCCTTACCAACCGCCACTGGCACTCTTCAACTCAGAGTGATTAGGGCTTAGCTTCCCGGTTCCCCATCCCCAAGCAAGGAAGGCTGCGCAAAATAAAACTTCCTCTGACTGGCTGCTTTCCCTCGATGTAAGTGTGGATGTTTTGTGTTTTATGTTTTTGTGTTGTGTTTTCCTGCTTCTTTCGCTTGTACTACGTGGAGCAAGGGAGTTTTTTATGGTCGTAGTCTTAATGCAAATTGGGCTGAAATGTGAAATGGCTATTACAGACGCTTTCATACGTCTTCACAATATACCGCCAGAGGCAGCTAGGACCCTGGGGGAACCCGCGATTCCAATTCCTGGTGGGAGGCTTGGGGCAGAGACGAAGGTGGGACAGAAGGAGAAAGAGAGGGTGCCGGGCTGGTGTTTTTACCAGCTGGGGAGAGAATTGTCAATTCAAGTCTGCACTTCCAAGCATTTTTTCTCACTAATGCACGATCTCTTAACAACAAAATGGATGAACTAAGGCTACAGACTGTGAAGAGCAGGTTTAGCAAGAACAGCTGTGTTTTATTAATTACAGAAAGCGAGCTGCACTCACACATTCCCGATGCAGCAGTTGAGCCTGTTGGTTTCACTTCTTTCCAGCCGGGACAGAAACAGTAAAGATTCTAGCAAGCAGCAATGGAGGGGGGTTGGGGTCTCTGCTTGTGAACAAGGGATGGACACTAATTCAAGCATCACGGGGGGTCACTGCTCAAAGGATTTGGAAAGTATGACTGTTAGATGTAGACCAGCATATCTGCCGCGGGAGTTCCAGTGTAGTTATCATCATTCCACAGTATACATTCCACCTGATGCTAATGCTACCATAGTTTTAGTTTCTCTGTACAACATTGGCATTGACAACCAGCAGAAAAAGCATCCTGATGCTGTGCTCATTATAGAGGAGGAGACTTTAATCATACTAATTTAAAAAACAGTGCTCCCCTAAACTCTACCAGCATGTCAGGTTGCCCTACGAGAGGGATCCAATACATTGGATAAAGTGTATACCAACATTAAGGATGCCTACAAGGTGAAGTACAATTACCACACTTGGGTCAGTCAGACCATTTGTCACTGGTTTCTAGCACCCAACATATATTCCACTTGGGAGGCGGGTGTTGCCTGTAATAAAAGACTGTGAAATCCTGGCCTTCGATGATGCCTCTAAACTACTTCAAGATTGTTTTGAGACAACAAATTGCAGCATGTTTTCTACCACCCAGATCTGGAAGAGTATACCACTGCTGGTTCTGAGTTATATCACCTACTGCATTGTGACACTCTTACTGTGGATAAGCGCATCCAGATTTACTCCAACCATAAACCCTGGATGACAACAGGAGGTTCAGCGACTTTTTTGCATGACAGGAATATTGCTTTCAGATCTGGCGATGAGGCAAAATACAGTCTGCGGCTAGAGTCAGTCTCCAAGAGAGGTATTCGACAAGCCAAGATGAGTTATAAGAGAAAAAGAATTGAGGATTATTTTAATAATAACAACATAGAGGCAGGTGTGGCAGGGGATTCAACAAATTACCAATCATAAACCAATAATGACATTACCCTCCCAGATGGGGATTCTTCTTCTTCTGGCAGAGCAAGCAAATCACTTTTGCCCGCTTTGAAACAGGTTTATCAGAAATGAGATGACACACAGCCACTAGGTGATTAGGAAGCTGGCTGACCCCACTGCCCGTGGAGGCTACAGCTGAGGTGAGGTGCAAGTTTTGAGGAGCTGTGGAATCCAAGGAAGGCTGCTGGACCGGATGGTATTCCCGGTCAAGTGTTAAAGGAATGCGCTAACCAACTGGCTGGGTGTTTTTACTGGGATCTTTAATTCGATCTCTATCCCAGTCCCACCATCCCATCTTGTTTGAAAGCTTCCACCATTGTTCCACTACCAAAGAGATTTTCCCACTGACAATCTTCGGGATTATAGACCAATTCGCTCACCCCATCATCATGAAGTGTTTTGAAGAACTGAGTCCATAGGCATAGCCAGTTCTTGCCTTCCAGATACATTTGATAAACATCAGTTAAGCATATGGGACTAATAGATCTACGGAGGGCGCCATTGCCATTAAGCCTCCACACTGCTTTGGCAGCATCCTGGAACATCAGGGGAATTGTAATGCGAATGCTCTTCGCGGACTTTAGTTCCGCATTTCTTCAATCTACGCCACAAAGACTGGTGAAATGAAACTCGTGGATCTTGGACTCTCACATTCAATCTGTTTGTGGATTAGGGACTTCTTGTCTGGGCGTTCCCAGAGGGTTAGACTGGGAATCCGGGTTTCCTCAGTTCTTACCTCTAAATATACAGGAAGGCATACAGGGCCTGTGTTGAGTCCTTTACTGTTCACCCTTTATACATGTAGCTGTACTCCCTGTCTATCCTTAAAAGTAACACCATTATCAAAATTTGCAGATGACACTTTAGCGGTGAAGTGGGGCTCATCTCTGGAGGGGATGAGTCTGCCTAGCGGAAGGAAGTGGACCGACTGCTCTCATGGTGCAGGGAAAATAACCTGGTTCTTAACACTAACAGAGACAAAGGAGCTCATAGTGTACTATAGAAGGAATAGCTCAGAAATTCAGCCCTTGACTATAAATGGAGATCAAGTGGAGCGGGTGGCTAGTTTTAAATTTCTGGGAGTTATGATTAAAGAAGGGACTTGACCACCAAATTACCAGGGCTGCATGATTGAAGTTAAGAAAGCCCAACAAAGACTGGCACTTTCTGAGACTTTTAAGGAAGCAACAACTGGGTGTGAAAACTTCTAGTGTCCTT
Organism: Sphaerodactylus townsendi; assembly: GCF_021028975.2. Classification (NCBI taxonomy): domain Eukaryota; kingdom Metazoa; phylum Chordata; class Lepidosauria; order Squamata; family Sphaerodactylidae; genus Sphaerodactylus; species Sphaerodactylus townsendi. The sequence continues at coordinate 6,529,266 of NC_059441.1, forward strand.
TTACAGCTATGCTATGCGAGAGAGTGTCCTAACCTGCTATACAATAGCCTGTGTATGTTTCTCCAGTTGCACAGTATAGCAGAATAGGAAGGCGCTCCAAAGGGTGTTGATCACTACTGCACAAAGAGTTGCTCGGCTGCCCTCTTCCCTCCTTGGAAGAAATCTATAATTCCCAGAAACCCTAAATCAGAAATGAAATATTCTTAGGGACCCGTCTCATCCAGCACACTCTCTTTTTGAACTGTTACCATCTGGTAGACGATACAGGGCCCTCAGAACTAGGACAAAGAGGCTTAGAGACAGCTTCTACTCTAGAGCTGTGGCTATGCTAAACTCCGCTGCTTCATATTGATGTATTTGGGGCTGTGTAGGGATGGGTGGAGGAAGGGGAAAGTGAGGATGATGTATGAGTCTGAAATTGTGTGCATCGAGGAATGCTGCTGTAAATTTCGTTGTGCGTGCACAATGACAATAAAATGCTTATGCTTATGCTTATGCTTATCCAGGCCAGGCTGGTATGACCACCAGCATCCTTGAGTCCCTGGGGGTCCTGTTTCAACAGGGAGAAAGGTGTGGGGATTCGCCACTTACCTTGGCCATAGGCTTCACCCACCACTGGTTTCAGATTGTATTCTTTCCCAGCCTGGTAAATGGCGCCGCCATCCAGGGTTACCACATCTGCCAAGCTTGCCTGTGTGCAACAGAGGAGGGCTTCAGGACAAGGACTCGGCACTGGCAGCCCACAGTATGTGCCGAAGAGGCTCTTGCTTGGACTTGGGCCTTGTGTTTTGGCCCTGCCATGGGAATGCTGTGGATGCATCTTGATTTCGACAAGTTTTCTATTTAGTAAATAGGTCGCATGTAGACTGTACTGCTACAACTTGAACACACAGCCTGTTGGTGGCAGTACACCAGGAAGGAATCCTTGAGAGGTGCTGAAAAGATTGGGTCTGGGTCCAGCACTGTGTCGTATTTTTATCAATGCCTGAAGGAAGGGGTGAAGGGAATCTCCACCGGATCGGCCGATGACACAGAACTGGGACATGCAGCTAACACCTCAGAGGGCAGAAAGGCATCCCAAAAGCTCTGACAGATTGGAAAGATGGGCTGACAGTTTTGATTTCTAATTTTGCAAACCTTGACTTGTTGTACTGTTTATGGAACCTCTCATGCTGACTTCATTTTTAATCAGTCGTGAGTCTCAGTGAGAAAGACAGGTGAAATTCAACAAACATAAAAAGTTCTGCAGGTATATAAAATTGATCAAACATATGCAAGTGTGGGATGGCAGATGCCTCACTTGGCAGTAGGTCATGTAAAGAGGCTACCTCAATTGCAGACAAAAGAGCAGACAGGTGAAGCGTCTTCTTCCTAGAACTCAGAGTACATCAATTAAGCTAGCTGAGGATGAGCAGAAGGAGGTCCGATTGCCCACTGGCTCCGGGCCGGGCGGTGGGACCAGAAGCGCCTCAGGGCAAGAAATGTTTGTGGCGCACTGAGAGAGGAGGAGGCACGTCGGGGAAAGAGTTCTTGTCCTGATGTGCTCCTCTTGCTCCATGTGTGCTTTTCACTTTCCACGGGGAAAGCAAGAGCAGTCCTGGCGCGACTTTTTGCACCAAAAGCTGGGCGAGGGTGGGAAACAGCTGCCGGCAGTGGGCAATCAGCCAACATATTTATTTCCTTCTTATTATATGATGGCTCTTTCAAAACCAGCCAGGCTCACAGACACCACTAAGTGCAGCCAGTGAACTTTGTTTACTTAATCATTTTTTAGCTATGACTGTTCATCACCAGGAGGGGACATGAATGTCCAGGAGGCTTGGAGAATGGTGGGTTCTTGCAACGGGGCACCATTCCTTGGCCTGTGGTGTCTTGGGGAGAGGCTGTACTTTGCTCCCCTTTATCTGGGAGAGATAGGTAAATCACCTGACACATGAAATGGCAGCGCAGTAGTGCTGCAAAGTGTTCGCTGCATTCAGCCTTCTACCGTCATGGAGCTCTCCCACCTTCCACAACAGGTCCAAGGACAGAGTCCAGAATCCAAGAATGTGTGTGTGTGGGGCGGGGGCATAGCTCGGATTCCAGAAGAAAGACATGAAATTGCTCCGGTATAGCAGGACAGGGCAGGGGGTGGGATGGAGAGAAAGACCCTCGTCAGTGGAGATTAAAAGAATAGAAACAGCTCACATTTTGCATGGTTTTTTAAAGCAAACTTAGAAACTGTGGCTCAGTTGTGGCCATGTTGAATTGACTTACATTTTCCTCTCCAACCAGAACTCATCATTTGGTCTGTGGAGACAGCAGTGGCTTTGTTGTGGATCTGAGGCATGCCTCAGGGAGCCTCATGTCCACATTCGAACAAGAAGAGTCAGGGCCTTCACAAAACCTTTTAAATACATCACACGGCACTTGCAGAGAGGATCACCATGAGAAGGGCCACTGGAGGCAATTGGTTTTGATTAAGCCAAGTAGAATTTGACACCCCCCCCCATTGCACTGGAGAATCATGTCCTCCAATAAAAGCTCTAAAGGAAACTATTCTAGAGTACAACTTTGGAACGCTGCCTTGCAAAGAGAGCCCTGGATCCCAGCCTCTGAAGACCCCAGTAAAATGGATCTCAGCTGGCAGGAAAAACCTTCCTCCACCTGAGATTTTATAGAACTGCTGACAGCTGAGCTAAGCCAGTTGAGCAACTGAAGGAGGACCACTGGGTGAAGGTTGAGGAGGCCCAGAGTCTTCTCCTTGCCCCTCATGAAGGACCCAAGCAGCTGCAGAACCCCAAATAAGACCTGGTCCAAGGTGGTGCCTGGTTTGGGCACTAAGCCCTTCAGTAAGGCTGGATTAGATTTCTAAGATGCACAGAAGAAGGAACCAAGGTTGTGCCCGTTCCAAGAGCTTTGGACCACCAACTCAAGTCACGTGCCTCCTGACTGGTGGAGGTTGAAGAGGGGTCCCAGACTGGGCCCAGGACAAAGATCACACCACTAAGTGTGGATCAAACCACTAAGTTTGGATTTCCAAAGCACGGAGGCAGCTGCCGTGTTACTTCTTCAGAACATTTTAGGAATCGTGCTCCTCAGTCTGGTGCCAAAACCAGAGTACCAGGATGGGCGTCCTCTCGCAGAGCACAGTACTCAGAGTCCATGAACAGTCAAATGCTTGCTTTGTGGGGCAGCTGTTCTGTTTCTTCATCCTCCTATCTCATGGGGGAGCACCCTGCTGTCGAGCAGTTAAAGCTAAAGCCACTGTTTGGGCAGAGCACCAGAGTTATGTTTATTTAGTTTATTTATTTATTAAATTTACATCTGGCCTTTTCCAGTCAAGGCTGGGCTCAGGACGTTATCTCGCAAGGGAGGTTCCCCTGAATCTGAGGATGTATGATTTGGGATGATCACAAGCTGAATTTTGAATTCAGAGGGTGTTTTTTTAAGAATCATCAATATTTGTAGTTTGATTTGCAAATAAGGAACTAGGAAATGTGACTAAGGCACTGGGAACCAATATGAACCATGTTTGGGAACTAGAATTCAGGCACAAAGAACTAAGCTGCAGGACATGAAGTTCAGGGCTGCTATCCTTCGGCAACTCACAGTCTCCTGTGTAGAATCTGTTAGAAGGAGATCAGGCGCATGGCTGGGCCAGGATGGCTCAGGTGAACGCCATGTTCAGAGGCAAGGCTCCTCTGGGGGGGGGGGGGGCAGGGGGGGGGGGGCTTTATAGACGCATCTGTTAGGTGACAGTGGGGAACAGGGTGTGGAGTAGGGTTGGCTTGACCCATCAGGACTCTTTTGACGTTCTTTTGAAGAACTGGCAGCGTTAGAGACAGCGTCTCCTTTTTCGGCAGAATTACGGGAGCTGCTCTTTTCAGCCCTGTCCTGTCCACTCTCAGTGGACCTCCCTAGTATCAGGCGGAGGTATTTCTCCAGTCATCCCAGCTGCAACATTTTTGGGTGTAGCCATCCTAGCTGACCACGCCCAAAGGAGATGCTCTGATGTGGGCCAAGCCCTTCTTCTCTCCATATGGTGTTCTGTTGCTAAAAACCAGACTTCTCTCCAGCAGCCGAAGCACGGCCTTGGACTCTGCACATTTGCTCCTGCTCTCCTCCTCGCCTCTGCTCTGCTGCTGAAATTTAGAGAAGAGGTATCACTGAAGCTTAACGTGGCAGGGGGGTGAGTGGAGGGGGGCCCTTTGTCTGAGGTTTGGGGGGCATTCTTACCCTCCACCCTCAAGCTGTTTCTGTCTCCCCCTTGCCCCCACTCCCCCCTTGCTGCTCTGCCCCAAAGGCAAATTCAGACGAGCACATCCAGTCACCACTGAGAAGGGGGAGAAGATCTTAAAGGGAACAGAGGAGAAGAGGAGTCACGTTTTGCCTCAGGGAGAGAACAGGGACAGCTCAGGTGTGGCTCAGAGAAACAGCAGACAGAGAGAAAGGTAGCTTTGCCTAGTAGTGTGGCAGAGAGGTCGAGCTGTGTCTCAGAGAGTGCTCGAGCATTAGGCCTGTTGCGGGGGATGAGCAGACCTCATGCCATTTAGCCTGACTCAGGCTGGTGTGAGAGAGAGAAGAGCCATAAAAAGCCTCTTTGTGCCTGGAAACATTAAAGGAAAGTGTGAAGGTCCATCTCTTTTATCTGCTTGGAGACCTGTGCTGTTGGTTTGTTCTTTTAAAAGCAACCTTTCAATAAATAAATCTTCTTAGTTGATAATATGTTAACCCAGCCTCAGTGAGCTCAATAATCTTGTTGGGTACCACAAAGTTTACCTCAGAGCCGTGAACCCAAAGCCTATACCCTCACTACCTGTAGGACACCTGGAAATGGAAGGGAAGGTTTGTAGTTCAAAATGAGCCTAGATCCCAAGAATGTTAGGACACTGTGGACTCACATGCTGACAATGTCAGCATTCTTAGCATTACTTGTTCATATGTCAACTGATGATAATTGTTTAAAACAAATCAGGTTTCAGCCTTTGTTTCTGCTTGTTGGGGATTATCAAAATACCGCAAAGGACGCAATATCTCACCAAGAGATCTCACCTCTGCTTCCGAGACTTCTAGTGCTTTTTTATCTTTCTCCCCTCCCCCCAGCTTTGCTTCAGCAGCAGAAATCAGCCCAAGAGAAGCATGAGTGGCAACATCCGTCTGCACAGTAGCCAGAGCAAGCCCCCTCTGCTCACAGAAGCGGCTTTGTGGCCTTGCCTGGAATCAAACCCAGGGCTCTGCCTTCTCCGCTCCACACATAACACCTCGATCTTGCTTCTACAACAAACAGAATAATTAAGCCATCCCAAAGGCGAGGTGTCAAGTACCCTAATTGAAGCACACGTTGTTTAACATTCGCTCTTCTCCCCCACCCCCCCAGTCAGAGGCGCAGCTGGGCCGTACTGTGCCCGGTGCACACTCTGCGTTTTCTGCCCTCCCCTCCCCCACATTCTTACCTTAGTTCAGCTTGAAAGTGCAGGCTGGAAAAAGCAGCCTGTTCACTTGAGGCTGGAAACAGCCCGGTGGGAATGACACTTCCCAGCCTGCATTTTCAGGCTGAGCTAAGGTAAGTGTTGGGGGGAGGGCACCGCAGGGTGGTGGTCGTGGAGGGTGATTTTCCACCCCCTGGTGTGCACTCGGTGCAATGCGCACCCCCGGACTCCTATTAGCTCCACCTCTGCCGCCAGCAACTCTGGGACTTACATTAATCATGGACGTGCAAGTGCTGGCTGAGCCCCCGCGGACACAGGCCAGCAGGGGTCGGATGTTGGCCCCGGCAAAGGCCTTGCTCATTTCACTGCACTTGGCCAGCTCCTGGTGAGAGATGGTGCACCACCGCAGCAGGCTCAGTGCCAGACCTGGGGGGGGGGGGGAGAGAAGGAGCAGCATCAAGTCAAGGAGGCACCAGCTGGAGAAACAGACGGCAAGGCCTGGGGAGCAGGTCGTGGCTGGGCACAGCTGGCATGTCCAGCTGTCAGGCTCCTGGGGAGGTCTCTGCCTGGCCTGTGCTGGGTGAGAAGGAGCCACTTGGGTCTACTCGGTACCCGTGTTGCCCCAGAACACACTCTCCCGGCCAATGCTTCCAAACCACTGATCCTTTTCCAGTGTGTCCTCTAAGAGCAATCAAGACCCACCTCATCCCTCACTTGGGCCAGGAACTCTGAGGCTGAGCATGAGCAGCAAGCCCAGCACCTCAGGCTGTTCAGAGTTCCTCTGTAGCATAGAGGGAATCCAAAAGAATGGACTCTTCTAGGCCTAATTTCACCCCTCCCCTCAGCTGAAGCAGTACGTACAAGAGGTCGTTTCACATCTCCCCTGGTATCTCCTGTCCCAGAGTAAAGAGAAAATGCTGCTCTAATTGTATTTGGAACCTACCAGCAGGAAAGCAGAGCAGAAGAGCACAAGTGGGCACAAAGGGCTTCATGGCAGGGATCTCTCAATCTCTCTCTCTCTCTCTCTCTCCAGCTGTCGAGGGGGAAGAATGGGAGCTCTGTGGTGGGCCCTCTTCAAGCAGGGCTCTCCGGACTACTCCTCTTCAGAAGGTAGGCTGGCCAAAGGAGCCCTGTTTCTTTGCACGTCTCTCCACGTCAGGAGGTGTTTTTTTTTAAAAAACCTAGTCACAGGCCACCTCAACGGCTGCCTTGAAAGGAAACCCAACCTCTGGCAGAAGACCAGAAGTGGCTGGATGGAATCTGGAAGCTGCCTGTCGCTTCAGCGCCACCTGGTGCTTGAGACGCCATAAGCACAAGTCACAGCAGGCCTCTTTAGCAGCACCAACCAAGAGTGTCCATGCCTGCCGGGTGCTCTGAGGGTCTTCACCAGGCTAGATGTAAAAAGGAAGAAGAAACGAGGGAACACAACCATGTTGAGGAAACTTGATACCGAGCTGACTATTAATTGTGTGCATGAAGAACTCCGTATATCATCACTTATTAATAAGCCATATTGTACCAATTTCAACAAACATTTCCAATTTTTTCCATCAGGTATGCTATCAATATAAATCAACACCTTCATTAATCTACATGAACAAAAATTATTCAGAAAATCACAAAGCAAGTACATGAACCAGTATACATAAATCATGTCAGCGACTGCTTAAAGTTTACCATAATAGCAAACAATCTAGTACAGGGTTCCTTTCATCAGTGAAGACATTATAAGTCTTTGGTTGTAGGAAAATCAGCAGCTGAAGGCGCTTTGCCAGCACTATCTCCTTCTTCTTTGTGTAGCAGAATACTATTTCCAAACAGGAGTATCCAGGGCTCAGAAAGCATATGCTACTAAGGTGCAAAATCCTCTTTCATTCTGACAGTTACAAAAATGAAAGTCAGGAAAACAACAACATAAAATTTCCAGATACATCAGCCTTAGATGAGATGGCAAGAGCCTTCTTGGCATTGATACTGTGCTTGTCCAACCGTGGCTTAGAGCAGTGCCGCTGTTGTCTCTGGGCAGTGCTGCCATTGCAAGCCAGATGTCCGTGAAGTTCTTGAGTCAGGACGTGGTAATTCTTCCAGGGTGCATCAGGGTTTTCAGCTGATATCAGGGCAGGCCAGAGAAACTATAGATAATCTGTATTTAATATCTCAGAGCCAGTGTGGCGCAATGGTTAAGAGCAGTTGGACTCTGATCCGAGGAACCAGGTTTGAGTATCCACTCCTCCACATGAAGCCTCCCGGGTTACCTTGGGTTAGTCAAAGTTCTCTCTGAAGTGTCTCAGCAATGCCTACCACACATATGCATCATGTTACCGTTGCTGCTCGGGTAACAATAAATGATTTCAGCTCAACAACGTAGTGAGGCGCAGGAAGCCAGTGTTTCTTCAAAGCAAAGTATTTTATTTGGAAGCGGTGGTGACAGCTCGGGCAGGATAATCGCACTCTCGTAGCCAAGCACAAGAACTTTTATGCACAAACATCAAAGAGGGCAAAGGGGCAGCCTGCCCCGGGCAGGTAAGGGGGCAGGTCCCTTACTGTACACCAATAAAGAAACATTAATACAAAAGAAAGATACAATTACAACTTTTGTGAATGGGATCACGAAATCCCGCTGTCAAGCGTCTTCCCGCAAGACTTCGCAATGGTGCTGAAAGGAGAGCAGAGAAGGTCCATTCAGAGAATCTGGATGGGCTCACTACCACACCCAGTTATCTACGTTATCAGATGGCTGTTTTCCTTGAGTTATGACCTGAGGCTCCCGCACCTCAGTCCAGTAACAAAAGAGAGTTCAGACTGTCCAATGATGATCCTGACACGTTCTCCTACGGCTGGGACCTCAGGGTGCTGCCATCAGATTTAATCTGCAAAACCAAAGGGGTCTTTGTCTTTGCTAAGGAGTCGGCTGGGTGTTGGTCTAAGCTGAATTCCAGGGCTAACTTCCTTGTCCCTTAATATCAGCTTCTACAGGCTACTGCTTTTACTAACAAACACAAATATCAAAAATAACATATCTAAACTTAAACATTAGGGAAAACCTTAAGGCAGGGGTGGGCAATTATTTTTTCCACGGGGCTGCATAAGAAACAGAAAATATTGTGGAGGGCCGGGCCAAAAAGGCTGAACTCAATTCTGCATAATATTTATTGTATTTCTTTATATAAAAAAGCAGTAAATAGCATTGTTTTGACAAGCGGGCAAGACTAGCATATGTTAAAGTTATGCAATGAAAAAGTGAGGTTGCCTTCCAAAAAATGTAATTTATTCACACAAATTTCTCAAAACAATGGTAGACAAAATGTTAACATTTTTTACTATTTGTGACTCATACGGGCCAGTCAGGGGTCATCCGGTAATTTGAATGTATCCATGAGCCCGTATAATGCCCAGGTCTGCCTTAAGGAATACAAACACATATACTTATAGGCAAGAATATCCTAAGTTAACAATAACAAAACCTTAAATCGACTTGAGAACCTAGCTAAAATATAATCCTAAACAGCGGGCAAATCATAAATTCAACACTAAAGGGGCTTTTATTACATCTTAAAAGGGCAGAGGCAAGAGGGAAACCATGTAGAGTTTTGGCACACTCATATACATACATGCTTTGCAAGCCTTATGGAGGCTTCTGAGCCACACAGGTCTCTGTGTCCTGACATGGAGCCAGTGTAGTCAGGTAACTTGACTCAGGAAAATATTTTGGCTATTTTCCTGGGCAGTAACAATCACACCACTGCTGCCTTCGCACGAGACTGCAGGTCGAGGTTGCGGGAGGTGCCCTTGCGAGTGGACCTAGGATTTGTGCGTGTGGGCTGCGTGGTCTGGGCAGTTTGGAAATGTTTGTGGTTTTGTTCTTATATCCTGGGTCCAGTTTGAGGAAGGGCTTGTATTTTCATGTCAGTGTGGGATTACTGCCCCAGTCCACAGCTCCTTGCACCTATAGCTGCCTATTGAATGTTCCCAGCTGCCAACTGGCTGACCTTAGGTGGGGAAGGCGTTATCCCTGGACTAAGCTGGAATACGCACCACCAAATGTTTGTGGGCAGAGCGTGGCATGGTCCGAAGGATGTCCTCTCAATCAGCTCTCGATCATTAAACAGCAGGGAATGAGGGAGTCCAGTCGTTGGAGAAATGTCTCTGTTGAAGAATCTCGGGGGTCACAAGAGGTCGGGCCCCTGAGAAAGAGCCTTGTGGGATCAAGGGTGAGACCGAAGAGTTTGTCTGATCAACTGGAGCAGCGGTCGCAGCGTCTGTGTGGCAGCCGGAGATTTCCCCAAAAGCCCACTTGTGTCCCACTGGGTATGAAAAGGGAGAACTGCAAAAGAGTGAGGTGGTTTATTACGGGGCAGTTTTTTGGGATGGTGTGGGGTCCGTGCTAATCTTATCCCGTTGAATCACTCAGCAGCTCAGCACCCCTGTAAGCACCTATACGCAAAATGGAAATGCCACGTTCAGAGGGAGTCTTACCTCTGCAAGAGGCTGAATACAAACTAGACTGGAGTGAGCCATTTGTCAGATTTCCAGGGGAAGTTTTGTCCAGTGGGCGGGGTGGGTGGAACAAGGAACAGCAGGTAATGACAAGGAAAAGAGAAACTCCTCTGGGCTAAACCCTTCTAGATCATGGAGCCCTCTGCCCTGTCCTTCCCTTGTTTCAGGTTTGGCTTCTGAATCCTGACTGGGTGGCATCCAGGCTAAGCGTGGGTGTGGATGGGGGAAAGGGGTCATTCCTAAGTAAATGCTGCTCCCTCCCTCCATTTTGTGTCCTTTCACCTGTGTGCATTGCTTCTGCTTGGTTGCAAAGGAGACTTCTAGATTCCATGAATAGGAGCTGAGGGGATGTCAGGCTTGGCCGGCGGACTCTGTTTGGCCAGAGCTTCAGGCTCTCATCGCTCCCCGTTGAAGGAAAGGGTCGGGGCCAGTGCCAATGGGTACATTTCTTCCTGAAAATGCAACACAAGCATGTTCTCTAAAACAGGCAGGGAAGAAGGGCTGAAAGAGCCGCTGTCGAAGCAGCAGCTGGATTTTCTGCACGGGCCACTTAGAAGAGCGTAGATGGCTTCTTAGCCCAAGCGATTGAAAAAGGAAGGCTACTGCTACCAACCTACGCTTGCCAAAACAGCCATTTTTCTCATGGGACACGTGGCCACGTGTCCTCCTTGAAACTTCCCCATCTTCCTTCCTAGCCTAAATTTTGGATTTGGGGTGGCTGAAAATAGCCCGGCCTGCCTGCCCTTGTTTGCCAGCATCACTTTCAATGTTTAAACCGACCTCAGATTTTCCCTTTAAATCCATGTCAAAGGGGGTGGATTTAAAAGGAGAATCTGGGGAAATTTGGGGGGTGCCTGCTGTCAGGGGTGCAATTATTAAGATAGCAGCACCAAAATTTCAGAGTATCCTCAGGAGACACTTCTGATGATACCACCCAGGTTTGGTGAAGTTTGGTTCAGGGGGTACCTCTATCTGTACCCACAAAGACCTATGAATTACGCAGGCCTCAGCTGGCAGTAAGACACAACACACCTCGTCTTAACCAGAAAATGTGAGAGGGGATGTGAACGGGGGTGCGCCCATCAGGACACCCCTGCTGCCCCCTCCCCTGACCTCTGCCTCCCAAGGATCTGCTGCTTCAAAACAAAAGGGGGCACCCTCTCAAATGCCAAAAGGGGTGTCCCTATCCCCCATTCTTTCCAATGGGAGCTAAGATGGGGCTGCTCTTTTGAGAGTCCATAACTTTGGCCCCCCTGAACCAAACTGCACCAAACCTGGGGGGTATCATCAGGACAGTCTCCTGATGATACTCTGAAATTTTGGTACCAATACATCTAAAAACACGCCCCCCAGAAATTTGCCCAAGATTCTTTGTTCTGCAGTGACTTAGCTGCATTGTTGTCAATGGGGAATTTCTGATAGAGGGCTGTGGAAGATCCAGAGCACATTCTTAGCATTACCACCAAGCCTTCAGAAATAGAGTACATATCAAACTGGGGATGGTAAAAGGAAAGTGTGCTCAGTTAGCCAATCAAGTGTTTGATTTCAATGGGACAGCATATCTCTGAATTAGGCAATGTTTTTGAGCATCTCCATTATTTCCTTTCCCACTGCATTCCCACAGGCAATCACAACACAAATAGGTTTGGGGACAACAAAATTTCCAGGTAGGATGAGACTTCACAGTACACACTGCAAATTAAGACCTACGAATTAGCGAGGCGTGCAGAAAAAAGTTTGTTATAATTTTGGATCCGGGATTTGGATCCAGGATTTTTAAAAATCACAACAGTTTATTTTTGGGTAAGACATTATCAGTTCGGGATTCAAATCCACGCGGTTCCAGAGTTTAGGACCATTATTTTCATTATTTTCATAATTACAAGGTTCCGGGGTAGCCGCTGCTGAAGATAACGGCACGAAACGTGGACAGAATACAGTAATCTAAAGACCCCTTACTTTTCAAGCAGATTGAACACACGGCTTTAATTTTACAGATTCTCCTCTAGGCACCCGCACTTCTCTTTACTGATTCCTATAATGGAGGTCAAGCAACTTAGTGGGAGAGCTCCAGTTGGCCATAGCATTAAAAAAAACCTTCTACATTTTCCTACTCCTACAGTGCCTAACATAAAATTCTTACCTTTCTACTGCAAATTCTGCATTTGCCATTCTTTCTTGTTGCGGACTCTGTGTTTCCTTTTACAAAGCGAAAGGGGCTTCCTTTGCAGACTCCCATCCCTTTCTGTTATTATAAGAATGACCTAAAACTAACAACAGGAGCGCGCATTGGGAACAAAGGCAGAGGACCGAAGGCCCACCGAATACTAGAGCCAACGATGCCAGTAGACTTATATAGGCCCCACTGAAATATGTGCAAGCACACAAAAGGTACAATGAAAAGCAGAATGGATTTCAGGAAGGCTGCCTGGGCCAAGAATGATTAAACTACACGAGACACTAGCAGTTCTGTGGATGGAGTTCCCAGTGTTGTTGGTCTGTAAAAATTAGGGACGTGAGGAGGGCCTAATCCCAAATAGCTGCCCCCTCCTCCTGCTCCCTGCAAGCGACAGACCCCCGCCCCCTTGCAGAATGTCCCAACTGAGCGCTCCTCCACTGCTAGCCCCTCCACGTCCACCAGGGCCAGACAGGGAGGGAGGGCGGCCAGAGTCCCCCCAGCAACGATGACGAACCTCCAGCAGCAGCAGCAGCAGCAGTGAGCCTTCCTCTGGTCCTCCTCCTCCTGTGGAGTGAACCAAGGGGCAGACAAGATCAGCCCCATGCATGCCTCCCTTTCCCGGGACCAGAACTCCCCGCCCTCCACCTGCACCCCAGCAGCTGCCCCCTCCTCCGGCCCCCTGCAAGCAATGGACCCACCGCCCCCAAGACCTCCCAACTGAGTGCTCCTCCACTGCCAGCCCCTCCCCGTCCACCAGGGCCAGCCAGGGAGGGAGGGTGGCCAGAGTCCTCCGAGCAGCGGCCATTCCAGCAGCAGCAGCAGCAGCAGCAGCAGCAGCAGCAGCAGCAGCAGCAGCAGCAGCAGCAGCAGCAGCAGCAGCAGCAGTCCCTGCAAAGAGGAGGCACGCCTCTGCCTCCCTCCCTCCTCCTGGCTGTGGCGGCGAACCAAGGGGAGGGCAAGATCAACTACGTATGCCTACCTTTCCCGGGAATGGGGCACTGCACCCACCCAGCTGCCCCCCCTCCGCCACCGCCCCCTGCAAGCGATGGACCCACCGCCCCCAAGACCTCCCAACTGAGCGCTCCTCCACCGCCAGCCCCTCCCCGTCCACCAGGGCCAGCCAGGGAGGGAGGGTGGCCAGAGTCCTCCCAGCAACGACGAACCTCCAGCAGCAGCAGCAGCAGCAGCAGCAGCAGCAGCAGCAGCAGCAGCAGCAGCAGCAGCAGCAGTCCCTGCAAAAGGGCCGCCTCCTCCTCCTCCTCCTGTGAAGCGAACCAAGGGGAGGGCAAGATCAGCCTCACGTATGCCTACCTTTCCCGGGACCAGAACTGCCTGCACCCACCCAGCAGCTGCCCCCTCCTCCTGCCCCCCGCAGGACGTCCCAGCCAAGTGCTCCTCCACCGCTAGCCCCTTCCCGTCCATCAGGGCCAGACAGGGAGGGAGGGCGGCCAGAGTCCCCCCAGTGATGACAATGAACCTCCAGCAGCAGCAGCAGTAGTCCCCACAAAAGGGCCCCCTCCTCCTCCTGTGGAGTGAACAAATGGGCAGACAAGATCAGGCCCATGCATGCCTCCCTTTCCCGGACCAGTACTGCCCCCAGCCACCCACCCAGCAGCTGCCCCCTCCTCCTGCACCCCTGCAAGCGACAGACCCCCCCGCAGGACCTCCCAGCCAAGCGCTCTTCCACTAACCAGCCCCTCCCCGTCCACCAGGGCCAGCCAAAACATACATGGCTCACTCCCCACTCTATTTCCTAATTTCCTCTCTTTCCTAATTTTGACCTCACACCAACCCTGAGAGGTAGGCTGGCCTGAGAAACAGCTGAGGTAGGCCTGAGAAACAGGTCCAAGCCAGTGTAAGTGGAAATTAACTATTAAACCTGTAAATATCTCACAAATGACCCCCCTCAGAAGATTTACCAAACAAATGGCAGTATCATCTCTCACAAATCCCCCTCCCAGCCAAACATACATGGCTCTCTCCCCACCCACTCTCTTTCCCAATTTTGTCCTTACACCAACCCTGTGAGGTAGGCTGGCCTGAGAAACATGTCCAAGCCAGTGCAAGTGGAAATTAACATTTAAGCCTGTAAATCTGTCACAAATGACCCTCCACCAGAAGATTTAGCAAACAAATGTCAGCATAATCTCTCACAAATCACCCCCCCTCCCAGCCAAACATACATGGCTATCTCCCCACCAACTCTCTTTCCTAATTTTGACTTTACACCAACCCTGTGAGGTAGTCTGGCCTGAGTAACAGCTGAGGTAGGCCTGAGAAACAGGTCCAAGCCAGTGTAAGTGGAAATTAACTTTTAAGCTTGTAAATATCTCACAAATGACCCCCCTCAGAAGATTTACCAAACAAATGTCAGCATAATCTCTCACAAATCACCCCCCTCCCAGCCAAACATACATGGCTATCTACAGAGTGCGTACCTAGACTGAAGCTGGTGCTTGGGGACCAAACTTTGGTTTGAATTTTGCCCCCCCCTAACCAGTGATGTGGGCAGCCACCCTCCCCCACCATGACCAAACAATGATTTTTTGTACCAGCTCACAAAACACCTCCCACTCCCCAGCCAGAGCAGCCCAGGCTCTCTCCCCCACCAGCTCTTTACCTAATTTCCTAATCACAGCAACCCTATGGGGTTGGAGGTTGTTGTTAGCCTGAGAAACAGACTCCAAGCCAGGATTTTTGCAAGGGTGTGTGACAGCATGCTGGAATCTGAATCTCTTTAATCACCCAGCAAGACATTTACCTGACAAATGTCAGCATCATCTCTCACAAAGAACACACTCCAGTGGGAGATCCACCACTAATTAGCATCTCGCTTTAGTATGGTGTTGAAACTACAGGAGCTCAAGATTCTTCTTTTAAATCTACCTTTCAAAGGGAGAATCCGGGGTCCCCAGGTTAAAATAAAATTGAAATTGATTCTGTTTGGGAGATGAGATCTCCCCCACCCTGAAACATCTTTTTTTGAGGGTTGGAGAGGATTCAGATGAAATAAATAGCAGATTCAGAATCTGGGCCAAGTTGGGAACATTCGGTTGAAATTGTCTGATTATTAGCTCCTGCCCTTAAATATGAGGAACAAATCACCGAATGCAAGGTGGCCCCGGGCTTTTGCTTGAAATTATTTTTGTGTTTTTGGCAGCCTGAAGGGAAGCATTTTTAAAACTAATGGCAACATGATTTCAGGGGTGCATCAAGAGACTGCCCTGATGATATCACCCGAGTTTGGCGATGTTTGGTTCAGGGAACCAAAGGTTATTTGGACGCCCAAATCAGATACAGCCATCCCCATTGTTTTAAATAGGAGCTAGCCTTTCGAGGTGGTGGCTACCCATCCCGGGGACTATAACTTTGAATACCTAGACCCCTATACTAGGCAAAACTTGGGTGTCAACAGAATGATAGGTGACCAGATGATGCCTAGAGAATTTTAGGTGTCACTAACTAAAAAAAAAAAAAAAAAAATATCCCATCCAGGCACCTAAAGAAGATTACCCAAGATTCTTTGTTTTGCAGTGGCTTTGCTCCATTGTAGCTAATGAGGGAATTTCTAGGGCAGGCTGCACGACTTTTGAAGATAGAGGGTCCAGACTTTCAGGGTGGCTCCAGGAAACCCTCCTGGTAATAGCATCCAACTTAGAGATTTACTGCTTCTAGAGGGTTGAATTTTATGGGCCCCCAAAAGGCTTATTGTGTTTCCCTGCTCCCACTGCCACATGAAGCCTGCTGGCTGGGTTCTCTCAGTGCCCTCAACTACCCCCAAAAGCAAAGCTCACCAAAGCACAGGATGCTATTACTCAGTGCCAGGAGCCACCTTGAGAGTCTGGCGCCTCTGTCTTCAAAAATGTGTGGTCACTGCTTTACACACACTCAGGGATTCCCCCAGAATCTACTGAGGCTCTTCATAAGTTCTGTGATGGGAAAAATAACACTGTAGACTTCAATGGGAGCTTTCTGTTATGTGGCTCTGTGGTAGGAGTTTCAACAGGAGGCACTGTGGTAGTGAATGTTTCTCTGGACTCACTGAAGCAGCCCTGCAAGGAAATAAGTGCCCCAACGCACTTATTTCCTGCAGCACTTCTCTATGCTGCCGAGTCTCCTGAAAGGCAATGCCAACTTTGCTAAAGTTTGCCTGTGATGGCTATGCTGTGGGCATCAGGTTCACCTTCAGCTCAATTTACCCCTGGCATTTCCCTCTTCCACACACATTTTAGCAAATTTGGCTGGTTCTTTCCAGGAGACTCTACTTTTCCAGCAGGTACAGGAAATGCCCCCATGCAGAGCAAGATCCCTACACGGCAATTGCCTCCCTGTTGAAACCTCTACCACAGAGCCATCTAGGCTGTAACAGCAGTCCCATGGAAGTGCTGGGGTGGGAAAAGTAATATTTCCCACTGCAGAACTTGCTTAGGAGCCTGACAGCATTCTGAAGAATGTCTGAAGTCTGTAAGCTATGGCTTCACATTTTTGAAGTTAAGAGTCACTCAGACTTTGGAGGTGGCTCAAAGAGGCCTTGAGTAATCAACATCCAAGCTTGGTGAGCTTTGCTTCTGGAGTCTTGGGGGAGAGAGTTGAGGAAGAGTTCTGAAAGGGAAAACTCAGCCCACAGCGGGCTTTCATGTGCAGGAGCGGGGAAACAAAATCAGCCTTTGAAACAAAATTGAACCCCCAGAAGCAAAGGTCTCCAAACCTGGATGCTGTGCCTGAGAGGCCTCCCTGGAGCTGCACCACAGAAGTCTAGTGCCTCTATCTTCAAAAATGTGCAACCTGCCTACACACTCGAGAGAATTCCCCATTTGGCTGCACAATGGGAACAAAGTCACTACTAAAACTCAAGAATCTCAGGCAAATTTCTTGGGGTGCCTGGAAAGTGTATTACCCAAAGAGTTAGTGGCACCAGATTTTCAGGGTATCATCTGAGTGCTATTCTTATAGTGTCACCCAAGCTTTGCAGAGTTAGGTTCAGGGGGGATGAGAGTTATGGTCCCCTCAAAATGGTGCCCCCATCCCCATTGTTTTCCATGGTAGCTAATTCTTCGAGATAGGGGGCACCCCTTTGGGAGATCCATAACTTTGGCACCTAGACCGACACAACCATGCTTTGGGTGGTATCATCAGGACAGTATCAGATGGTACCCTGACAGTTTGGTGCCATTTGTCCTTATGCAAAGCCACGCCCTGCAGGCCAGGGCAACGTAGAAAAACACTTAAAAACTTTAAAAACACACAAACCTGTGACCCACAGAATGTTGGCGCCCCCCCACGTGACCAAATGGGGGGCGCCCAGGGTACTGAAGGTTTAATACAAGCCAGAACCTCCAGTACGGTATGCTATACAGGTTGCTAGACCTTCCATTTCATTTCAATTCAAAAATCATATGAAATCAGGAGAATCCCACCATAGCTGGATCCCTCATTTTGCCAAACAAAATCCACAGTTTGGATTCCCCTCATTTTGCCTCATTTCCAAGTAATGCCCCACAGGACCCACAGAAAGAGGGTTTGCCTTCTGATTAGGGAAAGGACTGCCTGGAGCTTTGCAGGAGCTTTTAATGTACTAGCATTAATTTCTTTCCTCCATCTCTAGTCGAGGTTTTTTGTGGCAGGCACATCATTTGGGAATGACAGGTCTAAGTATCAACTTGTGGCGTTTCAGGCCTCAGAAACCACATCTGCTGGTCAATAAAATAAAACCTCTGTCCTCTGGATATTGCTTGTTCCAAAAGCCTTAGCAAACACGCACTTTTGTTTTGAGGGGGAGGGAGGGAAAGGGGGAGGAGAAGAGTTTGGGTTGCTATCCCCCTTTCTCTCACATAACTCAAAGGGGCCCACAATCTCCTCCTCCCCCTCCCACAGCCTGAGCCACCCTGTGAAGATTGGAGTTGGGACTGAGAGAGCTCTGAAGGGGAACTGCTGTGTAGCCCAAGGTCGCCCAGCAGGAATGTGCTGGAGTGCACAAACTAATCTGGTTCACCAGACTCTAAAACCCCACAACTCAAGTGGCAGAGAAGGGAATCAAGCTTCGGCTCTCCAGATTAGAGGTGCACCTGCTGTTAACCACTGCTACCACGCTTTGAAGCTGTTTTATTTATTTAATCAATGTATTTAATTCATTTATAGCCCTACTTTCTCCCCCAGTGCAGACCCACATGGCAGCATACATAATTCTCTATCCATTTACTGATGTTGCTAGTCTGTATTTACAAAAAATAAAAGAGTTTTAGGCCTCAGTCTAACTTGAGTGAGACGACAGATTACTTTGGATAGACCATCAGGACAGAGACTGAGGCTGGCAGAGAGCTTTGATGTGGGCATGGGGTGGTGTTGTAGCACATGCTGAGGAAAGACTGAAGTTGCCAACCTCCAGGTGGGGCCTAGAGACCCCCCCCCCAATGACCACTCATCTTCAGGCAGCCTGGGTCAGTTCTCTCTTCATTTTACAGGTGGTTCGTGGCGGATTGGGTATGTGTTTCAGAAGCAGCTCGCTTCATAATATGAGAGGGGTGTAGTCCAAAACAGGACTAGACTGGATTAAAGGAGCCAGTTCTGGGGTAGATGCCTAAGCTTTGGAAACTGGACAGCACTAGGTGAAAGGAGCGAACTTTCACAGCTGGAAAGGCTGAGCTTTCTTCAGCTTCCCTGTTGTATTATAACAAATTGGATCTATCTGTCGAGTTTACTAGAATCACCCTAGACTTCGAACCTGATCTTTGGGAACTCAAGGGCTTACAATCACAACAACTCTGTGGTGTAGAGAGTGTGACCAACTCACAGTCACCCTGCAAGTTTCCATGAAATGAGTGGGGATTCAAACCTGGGTATCCCATATTCTAATCCAGCACTCTGGAGCCCCCCCCCCACTCCCTTGCATGCCACCCTCCCCTCCCCTCCCCTCCCTCCCTCCCCTTCCCTTGCATGCCACCCCTCCCCCTCTCTCCCCTCCCTCCACTCGAGTGGGTGGGCCATGTCCAGATTCCGGGCCCTCTCCCCCTCCCTTCCCTTGCCACCCCTCCCCCTCTCTCCCCTCCCTCCACTAGAGTGGGTGGGCAATGTCCAGATTCTGGGCCCTCTCCCCCTCCCCTCCCTTGCATGCCACCCTCCCCTCCCTCACTCCCCTTCCCTTGCATGCCACCCCTCCCCCTCTCTCCCCTCCCTCCACTCGAGTGGGTGGGCCATGTCCAGATTCCGGGCCCTCTCCCCCTTCCCTCCCTTGCATGCCACCCTATCCCTCCCCTCCCCTCCCTTGCATGCACTGTGTTTTATTAGGTGGGCCATAGGTCCATCTAACCCAGGGCCATAGGTCCATCTAACCCAGGAAGGCGGAGCCTATCGCATTGTGCCTCATTACAGTCCCTCCACTCCCCAAACCCCGTCTTCCTCAGGGTCCACCCCCAAAATTTCCAGGTAATTCCCAACCCAGAGTTGGCAACCCTATTTAGTCACAGTTTTTTGGAAATCTCTCAGCTTCACCTGCCTCACACGGTGTGTCTGCTGTGTGGAGAGGAAGGGGAAGGAGTTTCTAAGCCTCTTTGAGTCTCCTTAACAGGGGAGAAAGGAAGGGCAGCATAAAATCAAACTCTTCTTCTTCTACGTTCCAGGCCAGTGAGCAAAGATGTAGAAGGAGCCAACAGGTGTAGCCTGTTCCTGTCATCCCCTCCTGCACCCCCACCGTTTGTCTGGATCCAGAGTAAACTCCAGTGGCACAGCTGGGTCAACAAAACACATTGAGTGGCTTTGGGACACCCACCAGCACCACCCTTGTTACCGCTGCTGCTCGGGTAACAATAAGTGATTTCAGCTCAGCAACTTAATGAGGTGCAGGAAGCCGACGGTCTTCAAAGCAAAAGGATTTTATTCGGAGGTGGTGGTCCCAGCTCGGACAGGAGAATCGCGCCCTTGCAACTAAGTGCAAGAACTTTTATTCCCAAACTTCAAAGGGGCAAAGGGGGAGGCAGAAAGGGGAGGTGAGGGGGCAAGTCCCTCACCAAACACCAATAAGAAAAAAAATAATACAAAAGCAAGATACAATTACAACTTTGAATGGGATCATGAAATCCCGCTGTCAAACGTAGTCCCGCGAGATCTCACAATGGGGCTGAAAGGAAAGCTGATAAGGTCCATTCAGGAAATCCAGGTGGGCTCGTTACCGCACCCAGCTATCTTTTTTATCAGATGGCTGTTTCCTTCAGTAATGCCCTGAGGCTCCTGCTCTTCATCTTTGCAATAAAGAAAAGTTCAAGCTGTCCAATGGTGGTCCCTGCATGACTTCTAACGGCTGGGGACCTCTGGGTGCTGCCAACAGATTTGATTTGCAAGTCCAAAGGGGTCTTTGTCTTTGCTAAGGAGTCAGCTGGGTGTTGGTCTAAGCAGCATTCCAGAGTCAACTTCCTTGTCCCTTAATATCAGCCTCTACAGGCTACTGCTTTTGCTAACAGACACAAATTTCAAAAATAACATTTCTAAACTTAAACATTAGGGAAACCTTAAGGGATAAACACATATACTTATAGGCAAGACTCTCCTAAATTAACAATAACAAAACCTTAAACTAACTGGAGAACCTAGTCAAACTAAAATCCTAAACAGCGGGCACATCATAAATTCAACTAAAGAGGGGCTTAATACATCTTAAAAGGGCATAAGCAAGAGGGGAACCATATAGCATTGGCACAATCATACATACCCTGTTTCCCCGAAAATAAGACATCCTCTGAAAATAAGACGTAGTAGAGGTTTTGCTGAAGTGCTAAATATAAAGCATCCCCCGAAAGTATAACGTATCAAAGTTTTTGTTTGGAAGCACGGCCGTCGAACAGAACACCAGAGCATGCAGCTGTGGAGCGGAAAAATAAGACATCCCCTGAAAATAAGACATAGCGCATCTTGGGGAGCAAAAATTAGTATAAGACACTGTCTTATATTCAGGGAAACACGGTATATGTTCTCTGTGAACCTTTTGGAGGCTTTTGGACCACACAAGTCTCCGCGACCAGGCATGGAGCCAGTGTAGCCAGGTAACCTGACTCAGGAAAATATTTTGTTTATTTTCCTGGGCGGTAACACCCACCATCCCTGTCTTTCTGCCTGTCCGCTAACTGTTTTACCAACACGTCCTTTAAGGAGTGGAGGTTGCTTGAGCTTTGACTCATCCTGCCTTTTTGTATCAGCATGCAAGAAACTTGCCAAGTGCATTTAAAAAACTTCCTGGAGATTGGAATGGGGAGGACACATAGGAGGTTGGGGAGGACGGGGGCCTCGGCAGGACATAAGGCCATAGAGTCCAACCTCCAAAGCTGCCCTTTTCGCCAGGGAAACCGATCTCTTGTTGTCTGGAGATGAGCTGTAATTCTGGGAGATCTCCAGAACTGGCAACTCTGGCCTGCACCAGTTTTAACCCCCCCTCCCCCCGACCCCTGGACACTTCTCTGAGGGTCCCCATGTCCCCCCCACACCCACATTGATTACTAGTCAAAGAGCTTTTCTTCCTCAAGCCTTTCCTGAATCATAGAATCCTAGAGTTGGAAGAGACACCAAGGGCCATCAAGTCCAACCCCCTGCAATGCAGGAACACACAATCAAAGCACTCCTGACCACCCAGCCACCCAGTCTCTCTTTAAATGCCTCCCAAGAAGGAGACTCCACCAGTCTCCGAGGCAATGCATTCCACTGTTGAATAGCCCTGACAGTCAGGAAGTTTTCCTGACATTTAGGTGGAATCTCTTTTCCTTCACCTTGAATCCATTACTCCTGGTCCGAGTCTCTGGAGCAGCAGAAAACAAGCTTGCTCCCTCACCAACATGACATCCCTTCAATATCTAAATGTGGCTATCATGTCACCTCTTAACATTTTCTTCCCCAAACTAAACATCCCCAGCTCCCTATGTCTCTCTTCATAGGGCATGGATTCCAGACCTTCAACCATTTTGGTTGCCCTCCTCTGGACCCGTTCCAGCTTCTCAATATCCTTCCAGAATTATGGTGCCCAGAACTACACACAATATTCCACTTGAGGTCTAACCAATGCAGGACAGAGAGGTACAATTACATCCCTCAATCTAGACACTATACTCCTATCGATACAGCCCAGAATCACATTGGTTTTCTTGGCTGCCGCATCACACTGCTGAAGTTATGAGCATATTAAAAAAAAGGAATGTGCACACCAAAACCAGTTGCTTTCCTGGAGAATACAGATCTGGATGGGGTGGGAATGTGTCATGTGTAAGAATGTGCAGATTTCCATCAATTCTCACCTGCCTCTGTAGATCCCTCACTAGGCTTTTCCTAACAGACTACTTTCTGAGTCTCTGGCTGTGTATGGGGACCCAAGTCAGGACTCAGGAGTGCCCTGATAAAAGTTGCCAGTGCCCAGGACCCATGAGCAGCATCACCAACAGATAAAAATATCAAAAATGCCTCCGTGCTGGCCACCAGGGAGAAAAAAAAGATGGATTCATTTAGGTGAGGACTCTCTATGGAACATTCTAGTTGGGATGGACACCAGCAGGTGCATTGTGTGTATGCTAAGTGTTGTCAAGCCGCTTCAGACTGACTGTAACTGTGACCGCAGGGTAACAGGTTCAAAATATTTAAGCCAAAAAGCTCAAGCTGACAAACAATACAATCAAAGAAATATTTTATTCAGGCCAACAGACGGGCAAGCTAGAATCAGAGGAGCCACCCTCAAATGGCTGCTGCCTCTTATTTTTACAGGTTACATCAGAATAGCATTAAAAAGAATACACCCCAAAGTTCACCATCATCAATCAATCATTTGATAGGGTGGAGATCATCCCCTTACTCAAAACATTTAGGGCAAACTAGTGCCCTTATTGGAAGGTGTCCGTACTCTGCCTTTGACGTCTTATGAACTTAGGCCCAACTTCCCTTTATCAGTTATTGTTTTCTACTGTCCTACTTTTCTAGACAAAGAGCCTAAACATTCAGCCATGTTCTTGCTTTGTATCAGAAAAGGGCAGACTCATGGTGCCGGTTAGGGACGAGAAGACCTCAAAAACAACTTGGTTCCTAATCTTTTATATTCTTATGGAAAAGCAGGGACAAGGGGTAGTTCATCAAGGTTTTGCTGATCTGGTTAGTAACAGAAAGAAGGCAGGGAGCAAGAGGCCTACTTACCCTATATACCGGCGTATAAGACGACTGGGGGTATAAGAGGCCCCCCCCCCCACTTTTCCAGTTAAAATATAGATTTCGGCATATACTCGCCATATAAGACTACCCCGTGGCAGAGGCAGCAGCAACACCCTGTGTGGCCTCGGCCTCAGGAGAGGCAGGCCGATCGTCGCGGGGGCGGGACAGAGCAGAAGCGGTGGCACCCCAGGTGGCCTTCCTTGGCCTCGGCGGAGGCCGGCCGATTGTTGCGGGGACGGGACAGAGCGGCGGC